>NC_025696.1:26151647-26164038 GCF_000633955.1 Camelina sativa
AAAAAAAAAAAAAAAAAAAAATTTGCTTTTTGTTCTCTCCAAAGAATTTTCAGCTGCCTATGCATGTTTGGATGACATCTAGAAGATTGAAGGCATGACAGTGTGAAACTCTATCCGCCATTGTCGAATACTGATCTTTGACAATTCAAAAGGTTGTGGTAGCATCTGATGTGTGTTCTGAAAAAGAGGTTGGCATTCCTTTACAAAGGGGAGTTTTCAGGTATGTTCTATATACCAAAAAAAAAAAAAAATGCCATGGTTAATCTCTCTCTGGGTCCCTGAACAATTCTCAGTGGATTCTGGTCTGTCTGATCAATAGGCTGGAATAGCTTAAGTGAATGTTTCTTTGTGAACTCGGAAAGGATATTATTGCACTAAGTGGTTTCACGAGTGGCTGCAGGTTAATATGGACCTGCGATTAGGTTTTATCTTAGGCCCAATCTGGCCTAGTAAGAGGTGTATATAAGAGGATCGAAGCCTAGGGTTTCCACAACTCATCCTCTTTGAGAATTCTAACAGTCAATTGAACGATCCTTCTTGCCCTTTCTTTCTTGATTCTTTTTTCTGTTTGATCCCTTTGTCCATCTGTGCTAACCGTGTTGCAGCAATGGAATCCATTTTTGAGTGGTCTGCAGCGTCTCGTACAGCCAAGGCATAACATCGCACCGTTGGAACATCAATCGTCTGGTGGCGGATCCTCTTCGTTGGAGACAACTCCAGCGACTCCTCCGTGTACGATTATGGTTCTCTACAATCCCGATGGGTTGGAAACAGAGGAGACCCCTGAAGATTTTACCATTGCATCCTCACATGACGGTCCAGTTGTTCTGGTGTCTGATCCTCCTCAGTCCCCTGTTGCATGCGACTCCTCCTCTGCCTCTCCACCCCAAAAGCAGGACACAATCGGTTCTCCGGTGGTTGAAGTCTCCGACTCTGATACGTCAATTGAGATTCCGGGACCTATTGTGTCCTCTCGTCTGCGTAAGCGACAAACAGAACCGATTGCCTCAGAATTCCCTACCAAGCGATCGTGTACGAGCAAGTCTCGGGTTCTTGGTCCAGTTCTCACTCCGTTTGACCGGAAGAGGTTCACCTTGGCTAAGGCGGTGCATAGGTACGTCTCCTTCTCTGATCGTACTTTGGCTCTAGAAACGAGTGCTATTTTTGGTGATGATGGGACTGTCAAGTCCCTGATTAGGAAGTGTGGACTGCTTAAGACTGTGATAGGAGTAAGCCCATATGTTGCTGATGTGGTCTATGAATTTTGGGCTAACCTCCCAACCGTCAAGGTAGACATTGAGTCAGTTGAAGTTCTTGTGCGTGACTGGGTGTATAACTTCTCATCTGCACGAATCAATGAGCTGTTCGGTCTCAGATCGGTGGAACTTCGTGAGCAACGTCAATGGACTTCGGCAATCTTGGAGGAAGATTTAGCATTGTTCCTGTCTGATAGTAAGGTCAAGTAATGTAAGCAATTGATTCGTGCAGTGGTTCGGAATCCAACCATCAAGGAGCTTCACAAGCTGTGTTGCAGCAACTGGTTCCCTACTGCCAACAACGGGTACATCTCCACAGGCTGAGTGATGGTCATCTACATGATCATGCATCAAATACCGTTTGATTTTGGCAGGATGGTACATGATCAGATTCTCCAACTTGGTCTGCAAGCCCAGTCTACGTTCTGATTGCCGTTTCCCAGTCTGATTTATCAGCTGCTTCAAGCACAACACCCTGTGGCTCTTGATCGTCAACCACCTCCGCGCAAGCTTGCAGCAAAGACATAACAACCTGAATCTTCGTGTGTGGCATCTAAGACTGATTCCGTAGCTGATCATGGAGCCATGCGTCTGGCTATCAAGATCCTACAAGATGCTCTTGCAGCAAGTAAGTCTATTTGTTTGACTCAGCTATCTGTTGGATATCTTAAGTGTTGTTTTTGACTCATTTCTGCCAAACAAGCAGGGGGAGATGTGGACTCGGAGTTTGATGAATGAAGGGATTGTTTGTTTGTGGGGAAGCTTATGTTTTTGTTGCCCTTTATTTTTATTGTTCGCAGAACTTGAAACATGATTTTTCGTTTTGGGTTGTAATAGGCTTTGAACCTATATTTGGCACTTTTATGGTGGATTGGTTCTGTGTTATTTCTGGCCCCCGTCTTGTGTTCTTGTATGTCCCATGTTATTTTCAGGCTATGGTGGATCAGTTGCTTGTTTATCAAACTGAGTTAAAAAAGGGGAGATTGAATATGCAGTTGCCGTAGCAGGCTATTGTTAGTACAAGGAGCTGCAAGGAAACAGGACGCTGCATCTGTGATCAGACATGTGATGCATGTCAAGGAAGAGCAGCTGACGTGTCATGGCGTTTGCGAGCTGGATTTGGAGATAAAACAGAATCAGTAGAGAAGATATTTAGAGAATATTATTATCGACGATTAAAGAAGGATAGATCTTGGCAAACAAGTTATTGCCGTAAGTGAAGATACAAAGATCTTCTAGTTAGGATTTGAGAGGCCAAGTATAAAAAGGATTGAGAGATTAGTCTAGGTTTGGTTAACACTTTGAAACTTTTGGTGAGAGATTGTAAACTTCAAGGCTATCGAAAAAGACTTAGAAGGTGAGTGTTGAGTGATTCTCTTAGATCTAATACTTAGGGTATTTTAGATAGAAAAGATGAGAGTGCTTAGATTTATTCTTGTAATCAATAACTTGTTTATTAAAAACAAATATAAAAGCGTTGGCTTGGTGCAGTTCCAAGCAGAAGTGTGTGTATAACCTCTATACTTTTACATATTATCGATATCATCGCAATCGAATGAATTACTGTATAAGATTTCATAATTGAATTAGGAAATAAATATATGAATGCAGTTGCACATTTAGTAGTGTAAAACTGGATTAACTCGTGCATATAACCCGCTTCAAAAGACTTCAATCATAAAACCATCAACCTTCAGTCCTTAACTCACTTCACCAAATGACCGAATAACAAATGAAAATATGATCTTGTATTAAAAGTCGCACATTATATGACTGTTCTCTCGGCCTTGTTGCAACCTTAAGAATTAAGATGTACACTGATGAAAGATTAATAAAATTGGCGTACAATTAATGAGACAAGGCTTCTAATTATCCTAGGCAGCAAACAGGACTTTAAATATTTAAAAAGATATCAAAAATTTCAAAGAAGAAAAAAAAAGATGTGTTTCACGAAAATTATTATTCTTGTTTTAGCAATGATCAATAATCTATATATCTATATATATATATACTAGGTAGTAACCCGTGCTGTAGCACAGGACAAAATTTTTTCATATAAATTTTAAATTCGTAAATGACTAAAATTATATTAACACGGGTGCTATAGTACATGTGCGTACCCGGGTGCTATAGTACATGTGCGTACCCGAATGTTATAGTACATGTTTGTTATTTTCATTTAAATTAAAAAAAATTAAACATAAGCGTATTTACTCTGGAACTGGAAACACGTCCAGTCCCTTCCCATCTCCTCACGTCCCAACTCATCACCTCTCGTCCCTTCTCATCTTGTCTCAGCTCGTCTTGTCTCATCCAGTTTCGTCTCGTCTCATCCCGTCTCCTTCCGTATCCATTAGAATATTTTGTCTTATGTTCGTTCTCTTTTAAATAGTTACTCGTTAGACAATATTTACTAAAAGATATTGGGTAAGAAATTTAGATGGGATACCTGAGTTCTCTGTTGATTTTTTTTATTTAGTTAGTTAAAATTATCCAAAAAATTATAATTCTCAAAACTATATAATTATTTTCAAAAATACAAAATTTTTAAAGTGTCCGTTCCGAAGTCGTTAATTACCTGTCGTATAGTCAATCATTATTCAAATTAGTGAAAGCTTGATAGTTGAATTCATCTACCTATATTTTTTATTTTGTACTTTAATCTAAATTGTATGTCCCTTTTTTAAAAAAAAAACTATTAAATATATTATTTTTCATTATTCGAATTTACCCGTTTCAGTTTACATATACTCTTTCTCGTCTTAATACCATAAATAAATTAGAATTTTCTCAAAATTTAATTCATATTTTTTAAAGTATATGTACTCAGTTAGTATATTAAATAACTTAAAAAATACTGGTAAAACATATATTCAGTCAAATAATAAACCTTTTTTGGTTGGAAATTTTAAATTGTATAATAGTAATATTTTTTTCATTAAAATTAGTTGGCCACTATTTCACGGGGTTTTGTCAATATTTTGGTGTATATGTAGAATACCACAACCGTAGCGAAAATAAACATGATCATCATCTTCATTAGCTGGAAAATATACAATTTTTTGCAATCCATCCATAATAATCAAAGACAGCTCGTGTTTGTTGAAAATGTTAAAGTAATTTTGTTATGGAGTGATAAATCTCTTCCTGTCCCATCCCATCAATTTCTGATCCATCTCATTAGAAATTGTCCCATAACCATTTTATTTTAAAGAATTATCAAAATAAGAATGTTATTAATAAATTTTGGGTAAGAATTGAGACGAAATACATGTATTCTCCATTTGTATGTTTAATTTCTATAGTTAGTAGAAATTATAATTCTCAAAACTTTCAAAATATTATCAAAAATACCAAAAATTCTCAAAATACCCGTCTGAAGGTAGTAACTCGTGCTACAGCACGAGACAAAATATTTTCATACAAATTTTAAATTAGTAAAATGACTAAGAATAATATTAACATGGGTGCTATAGCACAGGTGGGTTCTTTTTCATGTAAATTTTTAAAAATTTAACCTAAAGGTATTTACTTTAAAACGGGAAAGTAATCCATCCCCTCTCGTCCCGAATCATCCCGTCTCATCTCGTCTTGTCTCGTCTCATCCCATATCCATCAGAACTCTGGTATTTTTTTATTTAGTTAGTTGAAATTATCCAAAAATTATAATTTTCAAAAACTATATAACTATTTTTCAAAAAAAACCAAAATTTTCAAAGTACTCGTTCGAAAGTCATTAACTAACTGTCGCATAGTCAATCCTTATCCAAATTAGTGAAAACTTAGCACTTGAATTTATCTACCTATATTTTTTTTATTTTTTACTTTTATCTAAAATTTATGTCCCTTTTTAAAAAAAAAAAAATCATTCAATTTATTGTTTTTCATTATTCAAATTTACCTGTTTCAGTTTACATATATTATTTTCGTTTTAATACCATAAATAAACTGGATTTTTCTAAAATTTGATTATTGTTTCTTAAAGTATATGTACGTAATTAGTAAATTAAGTTACTTCAAAAAACAATGGTAAAACGTATATTCAATCAAATATTAAACCATTTTAGATCATAAATTTTTAATTGTATAATAGTAGTATTTTTCCATAAAAATTAGTTGGCCACTCTTTTACAGTTTTTTGTCAATATTTTAATGTTAGAATACTGCAACCATACCGAAAATCAAACACAGCCCGTGTTTGTTGAAAATGTTAAACGTAAATTTGTTACGGGTGGTAAATCTCGTCCAGTTCCATCTCGACTGAATAATAGTGACAAAATATAGTAAATTTAGTATATCTAAATAAATAATTTCATAAACGTTATATATTATTATGAACATTATGGTTAAAAAAATTAAAAAAAATATTTCATCATTAAATTACATATCAATTAAAAGGATAATGACATATCAATCTCCATTATCACAAAATCATACAATATAAAATTAATTCAGAAGGATTTTCTTATTGTTGAGAATTTAGTGTTAATATTTTTGGGAAGATGGGATCAAATCGACAGAGGCTTACACAAAATCATTCTTCTGCAAGAAACAAAAATGTATATATATGAAAAGATAAAGATATAAAACTATTAAAAACGTAAATCAGGAAAAAAAGAAAAGCATATATAGAAAAAAACATTAAACATCAAATTTATATCAAGTGTAAATAGATATGATGCGTTTTAATAACAAAAACTTTGAAACAAATATGAAACATATCAAAATCTTAAATATGAAACATATTAAAAATCTTAAACGTTAAAAATTTTATGTAAAATCGAGTATATAATGATAAGAAGTAACACTAACTTCTGAAGTACAAAAATATAGCTTCCTTCCTACTTATCATTTTTTCTGAAATTATGTTATAAAAAATGACAGCATTAGAACAATAAAAATGATTATGAATATTAAAGTATTTCTTCTCTTTATCATTAAAAGTAAAATCACATGATAAATTATTCGAAATAGATTGAAGTATGGTAATATGGTCTAAGTCCCATGTCATTACCATCTCAAAAATTCAATCAAATATAAGAGCAAGATAAGATATATACCTTGAATTTTAATTAAGTATTTTGGAGACTGAGTTGATAATACTCATAGTTTTCCAACTATTTCAGATCATATTCTACAATATAAAATATTAGGTCAATGTTGAAAAAATGTTATGAAAAATAAAATACAAGAAAAGAAACGTTAACTCAAAACTCAATTGTAGAGAAAGTAAAAAACGTTAAACAATTGGAGAGGTCGTTGAAATAATCTTTTCTTTATATAGATGAATGAAGAGTATTCGGGAAGTTTAGCTTTAACAAAAAAATCTAAACTAATATATTACAAAGATTAGTAATTAAATTTTTAAGATTCTCAAAATAAAATAAAGGAAACTATAACTGATATGATTTCGGCACAAATTAATAATTGAAATTATCATTGGTAAGAATTAAAGCTATTTTTTAGAGAATTATTCAAATGAAATTTTTCTGTATAAATCAGAATACAAATATAACAACCACTTTAAGATTTTTATCCCTACTTAAGCACATTTCCATAATTTTTGTTTTGTTTTAATAACAAAAATATTTAATTTATGGCAAATATGAAATCCCTACAATTAAGCATAATAATTAATTACATTTCCATAATTTATGACCCCAAATATCGTCAATGTCTATTAAATATTAATACTGGAAAATTTTAAGAGGAATGAAGATCTCTCAATTTCTGAATTGTATAACAACTAATAGAGTTTAAGGTATATTCGGAATTTTGAGAGAATCTAGGTTTTCATATATTAAAAAACTTAGGTATCAAGATTAAAATTAAAGGTAACATTAAAGATATATGGTAATTGCAATATTTCAATATTATAAATACATATTTTTTAGATAATTATGGAATTTATAAAATGGTTGTATAAGTCGATAAAGTCTATTTTCACAAAATGCGGGATTTTGGGGTATCAAGATCTTAAAGACACATTTTGAATGATAAAAAAATTATATATGGTTAGTGCAATATTTGAATAGTATAACTACATTACGTTTTCCTTAATAAATTAAGTTTACACCTTAATTTGTGGAAATTAGTTTCCTTAATAAATCCGAATAAATTCATACTGTGATTACTATTCCAAAAAGCCCAAACTTGGCACATAGTAAATAAGACAAGCATCTAGTAAACCAATATGCTATTAAATGTTTCTCAGTATAACATGGAATGTATTTGTTGTATGAACAATACTTGGGTTTACCCCTAGGGATGAACCTCTCCATTCACCCCCTAATAAAATAAGGCAATAAAATCTTTATACATTATTATAAAATTAAAAAACTTAAACTGCACTTTAATAAATCCAAACCGACATATATAAAATCTAAACCCTAACCATCTCATTTGTGAACCCAAACCGTATATAATTTCGTTCTACTTATAAAATCTAAACCCTAACCATCTTATTTGTGAACTCAAACCGACATATAATTTCGTTCTAATTGTGAAATCTAAACCCTAACATCTCATTTGTGAACCCAAACCGACATATTATTTTGTTCTACTTGTAAAATCTAAACCCTAACTATCTCATTTGTGAATCCAAACCGACATATAATTTCGTTCTAATTGTAAAATCTAAACACTAACCACCTCATTTGTAAACCCAAACCGACATATAATTTCGTTTTAATTGTAAAATCTAAACCCTAACCACTTCATTTGTAAACCTAAACCGACATAATTTTATTCTAAGTGTAAAAATCTAAACCAAGCCAATATTTAACTTTCCTTAATTAAAAGTATACAGAATTTGTTTCCTTAATTTGATTTGCTTTTTAATTTAATTTAAATTTATTTTTGAAATAAAATATTAGATAGAAGATTCTGATTGGCTGAGAGAAGAGGGGGTGAATGGAGAGATTCACCCCTAGGGGTGAACCTAAGTATTTTTCTTGTTTTATTTAGAATTTTGAATCCGCTTGTTTGATCAATTTAGATTAAGCATTAAATACGGGTCTACCGGGTCCGGTTTTTATTTCTTCTCAAATTATATTTTGTCCGTGTATTTTTTTCACATAATGGGCCGCATGGCCCAGTGATTATTTTAAACAGATAAGTTTGAAAAGAACGGTTAGATGTTCGATGCAACAACGGTCATGATCAAATAATAAGATCCGAGAACAATATAACCGGGTCATTTTTGACCCGCGTGCTTATCCGTTTTTAAGAGAGATAAAATTTCGTTTTTACCGTTAATGAAAATCTATTATTTTATCTTGTTTCCAATGGCATTCATATATGAATGTAATTTCTTACAAAACTAAGGTTAGTTTTATAAAACGTTTTCTTTTTAATAGTAGGGATACCTATACGTATCTATATATATATATATATGTTTAAATATGTGTTTGACGAATTAAAAAACCTTGGCTCTAACATCGTCGAAAGATCCATTTAGTAACATAATAATAATATCATTGATATACATCATTGAATCGGTATAACGTTGTTAGACGGTGATTAGGTGGCACCACAATTAGAAACTCTAATCAATTCTTGATAAAAACTAATATATTTAAATGTAACCTACTTCAATAATTACTTTTATAAACAAGATTGGCTTATTTGTTCAGCTAGCCATTAGCCTCACATCTCCGGTTTCATGGGTTTTGTTTTTAAGGTAACTCATCAAAAATAAAAATCAAGTGAGGATTGAGAACTTAGGTGAAAATGTCACGTTGTCATATCGACATCACATGGTCATTGTTGTCCATCGTATCTTCGATCTTGAACCTCTTCACCATGACTTTTCAAACCCAAAATAGTGTACTTACTTGAGAAGACACCGAGTGCCAAATGATCCATCGACACTTAGGAATGCAAATCAAAATAAACGAACGATCGAGTACCAACGATTTTGTTTTTGTGGTCTATGTTCAAAACTTATATTAAGATAATGAAACTAAAATATTCCAATTATAAGTTGAGTTGACTTTTTGTTTTGGGAGCATGTAAGGAGACGTTTATGACCGGCACTGGTTGACTCGGCCCACCCAAAGGCCAAATGAGTTGAAGTCTAAACTCGTTGACTTTTTTTTTTTAATTCTCTAGTTTTATTTAATAATAAAGTTCTACGTTTGATTTTTGATTAACTTGTGTTATAGTGCTCTGAGAAATGTGTAATTTATTAGATTTAAACGATACGATAACCAAATTATGTATGAAAATAATATAATTTGATTGGTTAACAAAAAAAGATTGGTTGACAATATAATTTGATCTTTTGGATCAATTGTTTCGGTTTTCTTCTTATGGAATAAATATTTTGGACATCTTTAGATATCAGGACTAAGTTGGAGAACAAATATGGAATAGAAACGCTGAATCTTGAAACTGAATTAGATACGTACACGGGACCAATGTGTAACGACAGTGTCAATATTGTTACTTGCTTGCACCTTCAGAATTGTCCAATAAGAATGATTGCATCCCCAACTTGCATAAAGTACATGTCGATGAAAAGTACAATTCATCTTCAACTCTCTGCATATGTCATGTTTTCTAGGCGATCGTCTCAATCATATCATTCCAAATAAAAATGCATATAAAGATTTTACTAGGGTGGATCATTAAGATGAATTTTTTTGATAAAATATGAAATTTTTTTTGGTTTTACATGATATTTTTAAAATATAGAAAACACAAGTAATATAGAAATTTATAAATAATATTTGTTTAGATTTTATTTTATTTTTTATTTTTTTGGGTAAGAATCTTTGTTTAGAGTTTATCTAGTTGTTTTGAAATAAACACTTTTGAATATTATATATGTTTTTAAAGATAATCGTAATTAAAAGTTTGAAAAATAATCACTCTACATTCTACAACCAACATCTACCAAAGCTATTTTGAATTTTCTCCCACTATACCCGATTTTATAGATTCAAAGTAGTAGACTTCTCCGAAATGTTTGTATGTTTGACTTATTTAAAGTTGCTTTGGATAAACGTTTTGCAGTATAAATTAATATATGTAAATCCGTATAGTGTATAATTTTCCGCGGATCAAATAAAAAAACTTACATCATTTCATTTTTTTAATTAGCTCATTGGAAAAAAAGATTAATCAGTCAGTAGAGCAACGACGTGCAAGAAAATTATCAAATAATAATAGTACGGACTGTCTGTGAAAATATTCCTAAAGTGGGCCAACTGATTGTTACTATCATTTAAATATAATGTTGGTGAGATAATGTAATGATGATGTATATAATTGTACCATGTCGTGCTTAAGCTTAATATTCACATGATTCATTCAATTCATTAATGTCACTCTTTATATTGGATTAACAAACCCTCAATCATTAGTAATCAGCTATGTGAAAAACTGTTCATAAAAGTCAGATCTTAGGTCTACTCTCGCAGATCAAAAAGCGGCACCTACAAGCATACTTCATCTTAATAAAAAAAATCTACAAATTATTAAGAAATGTATCGACGAAGCTCAAACGCAACAAGTGGTATTGCATCATAAATGGGATTACAAAAATATTTTTTTTTCTTTTGACTTAGTTTGAAGATCATTTATCAATAAAAAGTATTCAAAAACTTATGCTTTGATGATTGAGTATTAGGCTCTGAATGAAAAAAGAGAACAAAATCGGATATTAGACAGCTGTTCTGTTCTCCATTTAAGAGAGTACTATGTACTCTGCCCCGTCTCAACAATTATTTGGTCCCTAGGCATATAATTTTTTTAGACCCTTTTCAATATAATTTTTTTTTCTTTTTTTGGACTCTATTTGCTTAAAGTTTTTTGCAAAAGAAAATTTTGTCTCATGGCCACCGCCCCTCTCGTCCTAGGTATGAGTCGGACCTATATGTACTAACCCGCAGTATACTGCAGGCTGAACACTTTTTTTTGAACACTTTTTTTAATGTAAATTTATAATAATTTATTTTGTTACTATGTTATTTATATTCATTTGTGATGATAAATTCAGTTTGCTTATATAACTTTTGTGTTTTAAAATATTTATTGAAAACCTTTGTCAATAAAATACCGAAATTGTAACGATCAATAAAATTGTCTAAACATTTGTCAATAAAACAAAATGACATCCTTGCTATAGTTCTGAAATAAGTAAAAAGATTGTCTCATTAACAGATTTGTAATCTAAGATTTATAGCCAACTGTCTAGAGATATTCGATAAGTTTTTGTTTAATTGAAATCATATAGTATCTTTATATAGTTCTATAGACCCTGTTTGTAATAAGTATGTTGTAATTGATTATAGACGTAAATAATAGTCCTTAATTAATATGTGATGACTTACTTAGGAACAACAGACTTAAAGTAGTTGTTACAAACCTCGCACCAAAACTTAGGCTTTGATGGTGTTTTGACACCTATCTCAAATCTTAAACTCCTTGGACACATTAAAAGACAAACCCATATATGCAAAAACCAAACTTTGTAATATGAAAAAAGTTAAGATAAATTTACCCCCAACCGTGTTCGATATAATAAGGAAGATTACACAATAACTGATATATTTTTTATTTGGTCAATGTAACCTACTTAATTCGATTGAGTATCCATGTAACCCGTAATTTTCTGATTAATTAGATAACTAAATGATTATTAATTATTAATTATCTTTAATACCCTCAATGATTTTAGATTCTATTTAACTATTTCTAATGGCATTTGAATGTAATTTTTTACACTTTTTAAGGTTAGTTTCTTTTGTGTACTTCTCAATTAATATAGTAGGACAATCGATTTGCTTTTCTTTTTTGCCAACGAAAACCTTTTATATTAAACAAAGATCAAGAAATTTTCTTATAGTAAAAACTTTACATGAATCTTCCAGCTTACAAGGATGAAAATTGTTAGAAAACGACGAAAAGATGTTCGCAAAACAATTTTTAAAACCCGAACTAAAAGACAACAAATAAGGGCACCTCTACTTTGAGATACTAATCAAGAGACTGAGAGAGTTACTGATAAAAATAATATAATAATAAGAAAGAAGGGAAAAATAAGAGAATCATTTTTTAAATTGCTTAAATAAGAAACTTTCTTAAATAAAGTGGACAAATGTCGTCTTTTTAATGGGTGCTATTAATGA
>NC_025696.1:26165937-26169354 GCF_000633955.1 Camelina sativa
ATATATATATATATATATATATATATATATATATATATATATAAAGTTGCTGCTGTTAAAATTGGTCTTAAACTGCTAAAACAATGCTAAAGATAAAGGATTTCAACAATCTAAAAGATAGAGAATAGTATCTCGAGAGAAAACTATTCGGTTGTAAAGATACAAAGGCTAAACAAGATCATCATTTTTTCAAAATAGTAACTCCAAATCTTTTGCAAAATTTGAAAGATCTTACTACTTCCTACTTATTCCAGACGCGTGACAACCTCTGAATCCCGGCAAGAGAAAAAACATGTAAGACGAGCATAAATTGCCGTGATTACAGAAATGCAACATTCATCATCAAGAGAACTTCGGTCTTTACTAACGTTAAATAATGTTTTCAAATGACAAGTATGGACTATATAACCACCATTTGGCATAGGCATCAATAGTTGTAAAACGCCGCACCAGCCCTTCTTCTACCAAAGGACTAAAGTAACATTAGTCTATTGCCATAGACCAACGCATAGAGTGCCAAACAGGCCCATAAGCATCCTTGAGGAGCCTCGGTTCATCCAGAATGTGATACTGACTACAAAACATGTTCATAAGCATCTTCAGATCACTTGGCGAGAAAAAACTCTCCCAGGCCCGACTCCCAAGGAGGAACGATGAAGCCTTTTATCCAGATCTCACCCACCTTTCCCCTCCTATAGAAACGACTCCCACTCTTTACCCACTAGATATTTCGAGTTCGAATGGAGTTTTTTCAAAATTCAAACCAAACCCTATATCTGATTGTTCTTCCAGATGACGACTAATCCTGCTTTGCTTGAGTAAACTGGTGTTACTGCTCCCCCCCTTTAGTGCAGTTACTCCCCCCAAATCTCAATACCAAAGCCATTTCAAGAAGTTTCTGTTAGCTCAGCTTCATTTATTACTCCTCTGTCCTGGATTACCCGCTCATTTACTCGAACTCCATCTGATATTGTTGTTCCCCCCCCCCCCAAACCTATTTAAACCCTCATCACCTCACTGCCTTATACCATGTCTAACCGAATCCCATATCACCAGAAAGGAAAAGAAAAATCGGGAGATTTCTCCCCCCCCCCCTCCTCGCAAACGAGTCAAAGCCCCTGAGATAGACACATCAGATCTGATACAAGAGAACTCCCTCACACTGATAGGACGACTCACCAACACTTCCATCCAAAGAATCTGGGCCCTCTTCCCCTATCTCCTCAACCGATGGAATCTAACTGGCAAAGCAACGGGCTCTGACCTGGGACATGGCTGCTTTCAATTCAAGTTTGAATCGAAAGATGATCTACATAGAGTCCTGGCGAACAGACCCTATCATTTTGACCAATGGATGGTCATTGTCCAACGCTGGGAGCCCATTATATCCCCTTCCTTCCCATCGTTAATACCCTTTTGGATAGCGGTTCAAGGTCTACCTAAGCACTACTGAAAACTTGAGATGCTCCAATCCATAGGTGAAGTTCTTGGAGAATTCTTAGACTGGGAAATCACCTCCTCCACTATTCAACTCAAAGTCCTCTTGAACGGACTGGAACCTATCACAAAGGAAACTTTAGTTGAGTTTCAGGATAGAAGTGAAGCAGTAGTTTGGATCGAATACAAAAATTTAAAAAACCACTGCTCCCATTGCCTCCGGCTTACCCATGAAAGGTTGCACTGCCCGGGTTTAAAGAGTAGAGTCAATCCCCCTGCAAATGCATCTGCCCTGGCCCCCTCGCTCCCTGCGCACCAACCAACCTCGAGAAATTACTATACCCCTCAAGATAATTTCCTACCCCCAAGGAACAGACTCCCACCAAGTACCAGAAGCTACCAACCTCGTCAATCCTCAAGCACAAAAAAGAGAAGTTTTGAGGACATGAATGGTAGGATTCGAACCTGCTCTATATCTCACTCATCTCCTTGCAATCAGAATAGCCCAACTTCAAAGCCGTACTCTGCAAGATCTCCTGGAAGAGGTTAACCAATCCGTTCTTCTGCTTCGGGTCGCCATTATGCGGGATATCAGCAACCTCCTCCCCCAGTCCGAAACCTGCAATGGCGAGAAACATCAGTATCATCAATGGGAGGACCAAGAGAGGCCTCAGTGTCATCCCGTGCAAGCCGAACACCGCTAGAACGAGAAGTTTTAAATCCGGATCCTGCAACCCCTCCACCTTTAGTGGAACAACAAACAGATCTGGCCCCTCCCCCAACTGCAGATCAGGAAGTTCTCCTCCCTCCATCTAGAGAGCAAGTGATGACTGATCGCAGAGAGGTAACTATCCAGTACTTATCTTGTCTTGACCCTGCTGAAAGTGCAGCAAGACGAATGAGAGTCTTTCAAAGTGAAGCTGAGAATCTTATGGAGACCACTACTGACTCGACTTTAGCTGCAAACCGAGTCCTTACAGCCACCTTAGAGACCAACAACCAGTTACCGATGGAGAACATCCCTTCACCAACATGAACCACCGAAGACTTGCCTGTTTTAAATCGGGATCAAGGTGGAACTAGTACGCGAGGTAAAGGCTGTCCCCCAAACCGTAAACAAACTACTATACAAGCGTTAAACCTCCCAGGAGCTAAGAAACAGAAAAGAAACTTTACCAAAGGATCTCCAAGGAAAGCTAGTGACCCCAAATCAATAGACAAACCAGGGCCATCAAAACCAGCACAAAAGCGTCTACCTAAACCTCCGACTGCAGCTACCTCTCGTAATTCCACTGATCAGACTCTAGCTGCAAACTAGAGTAGGAGCAACAATCACTCGAGTAATCCTTCGGACTCCTCTCGACACACGGACCCACTAAGAGTCAACCTAATACCTGCAGAAAGAAAGAAAAAACGGATTTTCAAAATCTGTCTGCCCCTCTTCCTTAAGGTTTGTGAGCTAGAACTGTTGTGGGTTGGGGAACCCCATAACAGTCCAGAGACTAAGGAAAATAAAAAAATTTATCTTCCCTGATATTATTTTCCTCATGGAGACTAAGAATAGCTCATATAATGTCCTACAACAGCTTGATTGGCTTGACTACCACTCCAACCACCTGGTTCCCCCTCAATCTCCTGGCTCGGGAGGCTTAGCACTTTTTTTGAGAAAGAGTATAGAGGTGGAAGTCCTCAGCTCCTGTCAAAATTTTATATATACCAAAATCAAAGCAAAAGGCCATTATTTCTTTACTATCTTTATGTATGGTGAACCCGATAGAGAGAAGAGAGTAGGGGTTTGTGACTCCATCCAAGAAATCATAGCTGCTAGATCCTCTCCATGGATACTCACTGGAGACTTCAATGACATTATCCACTCTGCAGAAAAAGTCGGAGGCCCGCAAAGACCAAAGAGCTCCTTCTCAGACCTGCGCTCTTTTATGTCCATCTGTGATTTATTCGACCTAAAGCACACATGTAACT
>NC_025696.1:26170371-26193557 GCF_000633955.1 Camelina sativa
CCTGCGCTCTTTTATGTCCATCTGTGATTTATTCGACCTAAAGCACACATGTAACTGATAACTCTCTAATTTACATGTTTTTAGCATTTTTTTTTGTCCATATTTTGCATTGTTTATACCCTTACCTTAGCATTTTTAGGTCATTAACTGTAGGAATTCGCATTTAGGACATTTAGGGTGTTGCATTCTTGCATTTGCATATTTTGGATGAAAACAGGTGCTTTAGAGCCTAAATGGTGGAAAATAAGGACAAATCTGAGCATGTACCCGAAGGATCTATTGAGCAGGAAGAACAGTCCGAACTCCAACCCGATCGCGGAGGATCCAAGAGAAAGAAGAACAACCCGAAGACCTACCCGAGGAGTAACACGACCTCATCTTCGTGCATCCCATCGAGCAGACCCTCGAGCAGGACTGGGGAGCTAGGTCAAAGGGGTTTCCATATATAAACCCCCCTCTTCTTCCTCTCGCCCTAGCACACTGCAGACCCTCAAACCAGAGAGCGAGAGCTTCTAAGAGAGATCTAGAGCGACTCAAACATTTTTCCATTTTTGTTAGGATTTATTTTACATCTTTTTGTTATTTTCTTTAGATTTATACTTTGTACTCTTTATTCTCTACTCTATCTTTTAATACAATACAATTTTCGTTTATCTATGCTTTCATGTTTTCTGCAATGAGTTCCGAGTAGTGAAGTAAAGTTTCTAGGGATGGGATAGATGATTTTGTGTTCTTGATCGGTTAGGATGTCTTAGTTTGATTGTTTATGTTTTATAAATTCCCTTCTAGATTGGTGTTCTTAATGCTGTCAACAAACCGAGAGGGTGAGATTAGATCTAGGGTGTTTTACCATCGAGAGGTGTAGATGAAATGCTTGAATCAACCAATGCTAGAGATTTACTCACTTAGCCTAAGAGATTAGATGAGTAAGGGGTTTATTGACAATAATGAATCGGTTTGTATTGCTTGCTTGGTCATGTTTCTCCAACGAGAGTTGGGTAGGGGAGTGATCAAGGTTGATTGTTTCTATCAGGAGAGTGTTTCAACAAGCTTTTAGAGATTCATTGTCTAGGGAATATTTGCTTGAGGCATGTAAGACATCTGTATTGGTCAGGAACACTTAGGAGTCGATTACCTCATCCTTAGAAGCTTTCGTATTTTAAATGTTTGCATTTTCATACCTTACTCGATCCCTTACCCGAATAGGTACACAATCACCTGCTTTGAGTAACCCTTCGAGCTGTTCATACCTTCTTTGCTTACTCAATCACCCTACCCGATCCTGTACTCGAATGCTTGCATCGAGTGCTTAGATCGTGTGGTTCCCTTTTTATATTCTTTTCTTTGATTATATTAGGATTGTTAGACGAAACCCTTTTTATTGCTTGGCTTGACTTGCTTGCTTCTGATTGCATCCTATCTGCTAGCATGACAACCATTTGGATTGATAACCCTTTGTACTACAACTGCATAGGGAATTGATACCCTGGGTGAAAATCTTATTATCAATTTGGCGCCGTTGCCATTTGGTTGAATTTAATTTGCTACGTTTAGGATTTCAGCACTTGCTAGATCAAGTTCTTTTATCTACATTGGTTCGGCATCTGACTTGTTTGCTTTCGTGTTTGTTTGTTTTGAACCTCAGGTACAACCCGAGCACCCACCCGACCCGTCACTCGATCACCTGGATCGGGTTGACCTTCGTGTACTCACTCGGTCACCTACTTGTGCATGCAAACACGATCCAAGGGTAACCACAACTTGAGTCCTTTCATCGACAACATCGACAGACCAAGGTTACTTCGTCAACAACAAGTTCAACAACCACTACCAGCAACAATTGAGGAGACAATGAACAATCAGAACGGTCCACCAGCTCCTCAAGCAAGGACCAACATAGGAGCAGGGGATGCTCCATCCACTCATACTCAAAGGAATGGCATTGTGCCACCTGCTGTCCAGAACAACAATTTTGAGATCAAGAGTAGTCACATGTAGATGATACAAAGCAACAAGTTTCATGGATTGCCAATGGAGGACCCATTGGATCATCTGGATGAACTTGATAGGCTCTGTAGCCTCACCAAGATAAATGGAGTTAGTGAGGATGGATTCAAACTCCGGATTTTCCCATTCTCTTTGGGAGACAAAGCACACATCTGGGAGAAATCACTCCCCAAGGAGTCCATCACCACTTGGAAGCGTGCAAGAAGACGTTTCTAGCCAAATTCTTCTTCAACTCCAGAACCGCAAGACTGCAAAATGACATTTCCAGCTTTGTTCAGAAGAACAATGAGACGTTCAGTGAAGCTTGGGAACATTTCAAGGGATACACTACTAGATGTTCTCATCATGGCTTTAGTAATGCTTCATTGCTAAGTACACTATACAGAGGAGTGGTCCCTAAGATACGAATGTTTCTGGACACCGCAAGCAATGGTAACTTCCTCAGCAAGGATGTTGATGAAGGTTGAGACCTAGTGGAGAACTTGGCTCAATCTGATGGGCATTACAATGAGGAATACGATCATACTGTGCGATCTACTGGAGAGGAAGATGCCAAGTACAAGAGGGACATGAAAGCCCTCAATGACAAGCTCGACAAGCTCCTCAACCAGCAGCAGCATGTTCATGCAATCTCAGAGGAAAATCAGTTTTTACAACAAGATGGGGAGAATGTTCAGATAGAGCATGTGAACTACATCAACAACTAAGGAGGTTACAACAAAGGGTACAACAACTACAAGCCCAATCCAAATCTGTCTTACCGTAACCCGAATGTTGCCAATCCTCAAGACCAAATCTACCCATCAGTTCAAGGGAACCAGGTCCAGCAAAAGCCTTTTGTCCAGTACAATCAAGGCTATGCTTCTAAGCAGCAGTACTCTGGCAATTACCACCAACCCATTGAACCACCTGGATTCCAACAACAAAAAGGCCCACAAAAAGGCCCACAAAAAGGCCCACGCATCACCTGCTATTGACACTGCAAAACGGTTTGTAGAAATGAGCAACAAGATCGATTCTAGATACAATGACTTGACTGCCAAGTATGATTCGCTCAACACTATGCTGAGGTACCTAGAGGGCCACAACAATAACCAACCACCTCTAGAGATCAACCAGCTTCCAGGTAAAGCTGTTCAGAATCCAAAGGATTATGCCACTGCCCAGGCTATTTTCCTTGATGATGATTATGAGGACTACCTCACTGAGGACAGTGATGTTCAAGATGGGGAGGATATGGATCATTATGGTATAAATCCGAGTATGAACCCGAGCCTTCACCCGAGGATACTGATCGAGTTGATGATAGAGCACTGGTTCGAGAATCACAAACCGAAGAACCACCCGAGGCAGAACCCGATGACTCACCCGATCATGGTGATCGGATGATACATCGAGTAGATGTTTAGATGAGAGATCAACCTCAACTGCCTGTAGCAGCAGAAGAGGTACTAGAGGAAAAATTCAATGCTGCTCTTGACATCCAACTGGAGGCGCTTGCAGAGCGTATGGCCAAGCGTAAAGCTCCACCTCCTAAGCTCTTGCCACCACACAAACTTCAAGAGGAAATCACCAAGGAGGCAGCTCGGCTGGATATTGAGGTTAAGGAAGCTGTCAAGGAGATTGGGTATGAGATTCTCAGGAGTGGAGTGTGCTTAGATCCTGAGCTGCAAATCGAGGAGAAATTGGAGGATTCTGGCTCTTTTACTTTGCCATGCTCGATAGGACTTTGGATTTTCAAAAATTGCTTGTGCGATCTGGGAGCTTCAGTCAGCATCATGCCACTGTCAGTTGCCAACAAGATGGGTTTCAGCAGTTTTAAACCGAGTAGTCTGTATTTGGTTCTAGCTTATAGAACAATTAGACATCCGATTGGGATCCTGGAAAATCTGCCTCTCAGGATTGGAAGAGTGGAAGTCCCTACTGATTTTATGATCCTTGATATGGATAAGGAACCAGACGATCCACTGATCCTTGGGAGACCATTCTTGGCAACAGTAGGTGCAGTGATTGAGGTGAAACAAGGCAAGATCAGAATTGAGCATGGAGAGCATTTCAAGACGGAGTTTGATGTCAAGAAAATAATTAAAAGGTCAACCATTGATGGTCAAGTCTTTTCCACTAAGACAAAGCAGAGAAAAGTCAAGCATCTTGAAGAAGTCAACACTGCATTTGCTGTGGAACCTGGACAAGACTTGGAAAATCCATTGAATCAGCCTGCTAGAGTGGAAAGGATTCCAAAACCTTTCCCTCCTCAATCCCATGCTTAAAGAGCATGAAGAGTCAAGCTTAGTGACTTAAAACAAGCTCACTTGGGAGAAAGTCCCAAAGGTATCCTTTATTTTGTTTTAAGTTTTATTTATTTATTTTATCTCATTTTCTATTTTTGAATATTTTTATTAAAAAACAAAAAAAGGGAAAAGTGAAAAAGGAAATTTTGGAGAACCCGAGGCTCTATCCGAATCCATACCCGACGCGCCTGATCGTGTTCCTACTCGAGTGGCGAGTGGAGTCTGAATTCTACAAAACCTAGCCCACTCTCGGAAAAAGCCCAAGAAGCCAATCCTCCCTATTTAAGGAGCCTAACCCTCACAACTCCATAAGTTCTCTCTAAATCCTACAACTCTTTGTCTTCTTATCCTTTCTCTCTCAAGCTCGAGTGTTCTAAGATTTTCGGGAACTAACCCTATTAATCTCGAGTTTAGCTTTTCTTTCTTTTTAAGGGTTTTCCCAATGACACCAAAGATGAAGACATACCAAAAGAAGGGAAGCAGATCAACTTCCGCCGCTGCTAGAACCGGAGGTGATGCCGTCGAACCTCGAGAATCCCAAGGTAGAGAAGACGTTCCGAATTCCCAACCGCTGGCTGGACGTTTTGCTTCTCCAACCCGATGCTCAACCCGATCCATCACCCGATCCGGTGCTCGAGCAACCGATCGTGTAGACCCCCGAGTTTGCTCACCAAGCCCGGTGGCGAGTGCTGTTTGCCGATCTCCTCGACGTAGGGACCTGTCTAGGTTCGAGAGAACTGTTACCGACTCTATTGAGGTCGATTTTGATGCTGGTGGAGGAGAGCCAGAGGAGATCCAAACGTCGCGGTTGAGGAGCAGAGCTGCGGTTGCAAGAGGGAAGAGACCAGCCTCTGAAAGGGCTGAGAAGGTAGCCGAGAGAGCAGCTGAGGAAGAGGATCGAGACACAGAAGAGGAGAACCGTGAGCAAGAGGAGGAGCAGAGAGAACGCACATGCCAGGCTTCACGGAGACTGAAGCAGAAAGAGGTGGAGACTCCGGCCAATCTATTCAAGGTTTTCCGCAAGATGAGTTTTGTTGGTACCCGCTACCCTCACCGAGAAACGATGAAGCAGTGGGGCATCGCTAGAGATGTCGAGTTCCTGTTCGACATGTGCCACCTGGGCCTGATGATGCGAGCCCACCTCGAGGCTTATGAGGAGGAGACGTTTCGCTTTCTTTCCACACTGTGGTTACATTATTTCGAAGATCACCCGACCCTACTACCCGATAGGGGGATCGGGTTCATCACTTTCTTCGTGCGCAACAAGGAGTACCGGCTTACCTTCAAGGAGATGGAGAAGCTGTATGGTTTCAAGGCTGGGAGTGGAGAAGGCATGGAGGTGAGCAAGGAAGAGATGAAGTCCCTATGGCTGACAGTAGGAGACAAGCTCCCCTACAAGTCTACAATCTCCAAATCAGCTCAAATAAGGAGCCCCTTTTTGAGGTACTTTCACAAATCTCTAGCTTGCACCTTGTTCACTAGAAAGGAGACTGGAAATGTGAATGACCATGAGCTCCAGCTGCCAGACATTGCCTTGTGTGGAGTGTTAGACAATGCTAGGGATGGTACACCGCTAGTAGGAGATGTTGCGGATACTAGCATGGTCTTTGTGCTGCTCGATCAGTTCCTTTACCTCAAGTCATGGGCCCTGTTTTAAAAATCGGCCGCCTAGCCGATTAATCGGGCGCCTAGTCGCTAGGCAGTGGTTAACCGATGGGTTTAATGCAAAATCGGTTAACAAAATCGGTTTACAATTTTTTTTTAATTTAAATGAGTATTTTAATTGATTTTAATCGAATTAGGCCTTAAAGTCCATTAAATTTTTTTAAATGGGTATTTAGTTGATTTAATTCGTACTGGGCCTTAAAGCCCATTACTTTTTGATTAAAAATTGATGGTTTACGCTCAGGGTCTTGGTTTAATGACTTTAATGTCGTCTTTTTTACCCCAAAAACAAAAAAAAATCCTCTTCTTCTCTCGACAGTTGCCGAACAACACTGAAAACCCTAATCTAATTTCTTGTCTAATCTCAATTATGTCCAGAAATTGTTTGTACTCAAACTGATACTTATTTGTCAAGCCACTCTCATCTTTCTGTTCGTGAATCTACAGGTAATTTTCTAAAATCTCTAAATTCTTACAATCTTGTAGCCGATTAGAATGTCTTTGTCTATATCTCTCTGTTGCTCTGTCTAGCCGATTAGGATATCTCTGTGTATTGGTTTCTATTTCTCTGGGCAGCCTGTTTTTGATGTTTCTATTTACTAATGTTTTGATTTTTTTAACATGTTAGAATGGTTGATGTACAACTAAAACGTAATTCTGATGATGTGGGATGGGAATATGGAGTGTTGTATGATCCAAAAACTCCAGATAAGGTGAAATGCAAGTTGTGTGGAAAAGAAATGTCTGGTGGAGTTTATAGGTTGAAAGAACATATTGCTCATCAAAGGGGAAATGTTTATGCTTGCCCATTGTCTACAAAGGAGGATCAAGCTAAGTGTAAGAATGCACTTCTAGAAGCAAAGAGCAGGAAAACGAAGAAGAGAGCACGTGATAAAGAGCTTAGATCTGAGGTGAATATAAATAAACCGCATTTGGATGATAGTGAACTGCAAGAAGAATCTGGAACTCAAGCGGCTTCTCACTTCCAAGGTCCAATTGATAAGTTTGCGAGTTGCATCAACCCTGAAGCTTCCTTAGCTGCACAAACCCGACAACAGAATATCCATGATGCAATTTCTAAGGAGAAGACACATGTTGTCCGTCAATATTGTGCTAGGTGGATGTACGAGTCAAGTATCCCCTTTAATGCTATTGATAATGAAAGTTTCAGATTATTTTGTGAAATATTGGGACAATTTGGACCTGGTTGGATTCCCCCTACTCAATATCAGTTGAGCGAACCATTGTTAAATGAAGAGGAAGAGAGGACAAAGAAAAAGTTGAAGAGCTTAGAAGTAGAATGGGGAAAGCAAGGCTGTTCCGTGATGACAGATGCATGGACTGACATGAAAAAGAGAAGCATAATGAATTTGTGTGTCAATTCAAGAGGAGGTACATGTTTTCTTTCTTCAAAGGACACTTCTAAAGATTCTCACACAGGTGAATTCATCTTCAACTACATAGACAAGTGCATTGAAGATATTGGGGCTGGAAAGGTAGTTCAAGTAGTGACTGATAATGCTACAAATAATGTAGCGGCTGCAAGGATGCTTAAAGAGAAGAGGCCGAGTATATTTTGGTCAGGCTGTGCTGCTCACACCATCGATCTGATGCTTGAGGGAGTTTCTAAGTTGCCTTGGTTTGCAAAAGTGATCAGTCAAGCTAAATCTCTCACTGTTTTTATATATGCTCATCATAAGACATTATCCATGATGAGAACACATACAAATAGGAGGGATATTGTGAGACCAGGAGCAACACGATTCGCCACATGCTTCTTAACACTACAAAGTTTATATGAGAAAAAATCACAGTTGATGTCTATGTTTGGCAGTGATGAGTGGCATGACTGCAAGCATTCTAAGTGTGTAAAAGGAAAAAAGGCATCTGATACAGTTTTGAGCTATGCATTTTGGAGTAGTGTTATGGTGGTTTTAAAAGTGTTTTGTCCTATGGTGAAGGTTCTAAGACTTGCAGATGGGGAAAAGAAACCTTCTATGGGATTTATTTATGGAGAGATGTTAGAAGCTAAAAAGTTGATCAAAGAAGCTTCTAATCATCTGGAAAAGAATTATCAACCTATTTTTCAGATTATGGATGAGAAAATGAAAGGTAGATTGGATTCTCCTTTGCATCTTGCTGCTTACTTCTTAAATCCATTCTACTTCTACAAAGATTCTAGCATAGAATCTGATAAGGAGATCAACGAAGGATTTCTTGCTTGTGTTGAAATTTTTTTATCATGGTGACTTTGAGAAGCAAACTAAAGTCGTCAATATTGAGCTTGATATCTATAAAAGCAAAATTGGCTCTTTTGGAAAAGACTTAGCAATAAGAGGATGTCAACAAAATGATGAAAATTTTGATCCAGGTTTGTCTTCTCACTTGAATTTAATTTTGTTGTTCTCTTGTCATTTATATGTTTTTCTTAGATATCTTAAACTGTTAACTTTAGGGAAATGGTGGGCAACTTATGGATGTCATGTACCTACGTTACAAAAGCTAGCAACTAGAGTGCTTGCTTTGACTTCTAGCTCTTCTGGTTGTGAAAGAAATTGGAGTAGCTTTGAAGCGGTTAGTTTTTAATCTATGTTCAGTTTTTATGTTTGAGTTACTGATTAATTCAATATTTGTATCTCTGTTTGAGTATAGCTATTTATGTTACAGCCCTTCTTCTAATATCTCTTATTAATTTGCAGATCCACACTAAAAAAAGGAATAGATTAATGGTTAGTCGTCTAAACAGCCTAGTTTATGTCCAGTTTAATGCAAGACTTTTTAACAAGCACAAAAAAATCAAGGAGAAAGCTGTGGATGTGATCGTAGATGATGGTAATGAAGAAACTGTGGAAGATTGGATTGTGGAGCAACATCAAAAAGACCAAAGTACTGGTGTTGGTATTGTACCTAATACCCAATATTCAAAAGTAAGAGAGCTTTATGATGATGATTTTGAATCTGAGGAAGAAGATGAAGTAATGGTTGACATGGATTTTGAACCAAATGCTTTTCATGGAACCCCTGAGTTTCGTGACACACCAATGGGTTACTAAGGTTTGTTTTTTTTTTTTGTGTGATTATTTGTTGTTTAACCTGACACACCAATAGTTCTTGTCATCTTGCTGTTTTTTATTATTAATTTTGTTTGATCTGTTGTAGTTGCAGATAACCAAGAAGAAGTCTTCACTAAGCAAAAAGTCTAACACATGCTAATTACTTGATCATTGAAGAAAGTAAACGAAGAAGAAGTAATCTTCATTCTTTTTGTGACTTTTTCATATTTTTCGTGTCCTCAAGATCAAGACCATCCTAATTTTTGTATATCATGTGATTGGAAACTTATTTTGTGTTTTTTGAATGTATAAATGTTTTTATTTTATAAAGTTTAAACATATATTATTAAAAATATATAAAATATATTAAATTTTATTAAAAACTAGTCCCCGATTAATCCCCGATTAATCCCCGATTTCTCTGCTAGGCGCTAGGCCTGTACTCGCCGCCCGACTAGCGCCTAGCGATTTCTTAACCAGGGGTCATGGGCAATGAAAACTGAGAGAAGAGAGGGAGCCAGAGAGATCTCCATAGGAGGACTGGTTACACCAATTTTGGTGGCTTGCGATGTGCCTTTGAAGGGAGTAGTACATGATCCGAGATGGCTGGACATTAACTACCTCATGCTGGCAAGGTACTTGGCTTATGAGAAGCCAAACGACATGCTGCTCTTCAAGTTTGTCCATCCAACTGCCGAAGCCGCCCAAATGATCCTACCCAATGTCGCGTGCACCAAGGTCCGGCTGGGGGACAACATCGACTTTACACCGCCTCTGGAGGAGCTGTACAACCCGGAGGAGGAATCCGAAGCTGAAGAGAGATAGCCGACTGGGTAAGAACAGGGAGACAACTCGGAAGATTATGACTTTGAGGAGTATGTCTGCTCACAAAAGCAGCCTGTTGGGGTGTGGGAAGCTCACAAGAGGATCAGATGGCTGAAGAGGATGAACAAGTTTCTGGTTAGGAAGGTGAAGGATCTTACCGGTTCAGTAAAGGTGATGGGAGGTCAGATAAAGGAGCTGCAAGTCAAGGCAAGCTGTGCCTCAGCGCCCACCTCGGCATATGCACCAACATGGATGGGGAGAAGCGGACCGCTAGGAGGAATTTGAGGACTAACACCTCCAGAGCCTCACAGAGCATCATCTTACGAGCCCCAGCTTGATGAGGATGTCACCAGACCCGACAGATCGTGGAGAAGCCACTCAGATGTCTATCCGACACCTAACCCGATGGGGTACACGATGCCGTATCCGATGCACCCGTCGAGCACACATTTGTGTCCATTCTCACCGACCTATCAGATGCCGTATCCGATGCCGTATTCGATGCACCCTGCGAGTGGCTTTACGGGTGATCACTCCGGACCTCTCCCACCATACCCGTCATACTACCCTATGCCCTACCCGATGAGCTACGCGATGCCGTACCCGATCAACCCCTCGGATGCTGGTCCGAGCAAGTCGTCTGTGCATATCACCGAGCTCTCTGATAAGCGAATCCTGGCACCTGCTGAAGCCGGTGACGACCCTGGCTACACGTTGGCGGGTATGGAGGCTGCTACAACCTCCTTCTTCACCAACCCATGAGGTACCACATTCATCCAACCTTTGTAAATAACATTGCATTTAGTTTATTTCATCTTGTGTGATTCTTGGATTCTTTTTCAGACTTTTATTTACATAGAGACTGTATAATTTAAGTTTGGGGGAGGGTCCTAGAATGTATATAACATTGTGTTTTATTTTCTTATTTTCTTATTTCAAATTTTTGCATGCTAGTTTTATTCATTTGAGTCTGCATCTATGTGCATTGAAAAAACCAAAACATTTGAAAATTAAAAAAAAAAAAAAAAAAGAGTGTTCATGTAGTTGCATTTACATATTAGGATTGAGTCTATTTTGCTTCATATAGGATTGTTGCATATGCATCTTAGGGGACAATGATTAAAACCACCTTGTTTAAAATCAAACCTTAGGATTGAAGCGATAGCCCTTAATTACAGTTCATTGTTGCTAGATCAATCTTTGGAAAAAAATGAAAAATCTTTGCTTAGAACCTTGTGTCTTTTGAATGCTTCCTCCACTTGCTTGAAAATTGAAACATCTTTATATTATTGGACTTAACTTGAACTTAAATTGTCTTGCTTATGGAATTTGAATGCTTGCTCATGGTAACTCTAAGCTCGGGTTAGCACTCCATTTTTACCTTTTCGTTTAACCCGATTCGTTTTTCCTACCCTTGAACCCAAACCTTTCTTTCAAACCTTGTTATGAATTGTTGAGTGAGGCCTTTTCATTGTGCTATAGGTTGTGAAACCTTGAGAGTATTGAGAACGACAAAGAACTGGCTCTTGATTTAGCAAAGTTAGAATCATTTGGACTAGCTAATAGAATCGGTTTTGAAAGATAGGTAGTTAGCATGTTTATTTGGGGTTGGGTTGAGGAATAAAAAGAAGAAATTCCCTAAGGTTCAGTTCAATTAGCTCTAAGTCTCTAAGTAAAAAAAGAAGAGAAAAAGATCTTGCTATAGTGTCCTAGAAAAAGAAGAAAAAAATATATATAGGAATATTATTAGGAGCTTAGCGAAGAAAAAAAAAAGAGCTAGATGTTTAAAAGTTTAAACCTTAGGGATTATATAAAAAAAGAGAGTTAAAATCAAGGTTATGGGTAGTTTAATTCTAGGGGGTTTAAATAAAAAAAAAAAAGAGAAAGTGAATGAGACAATGGTAGATTATTAAGAGTTAAGCTTTGTATGCCCAAATTGTTCTCAATCTTAGATAGTTTTCACAACTGTCTAGCATTCCTTCTTTTGAGAGAAAACCATCCAAAGAATTTGCTTAAAAGCACCTTACCAAAAAGCCTTACCCTTGAGACCAATTGAGCTTGATTCACCTTCCATTTGCAAGAATTCGCCAAATACTTTAATGAATGTGAAAGAGATGTTCTTTGGAATTGCAAGTCTTTACTTTTAGTTGGAGGTTGAACTAGATCGGTGCATGGTAATAAGCATAGAAAAATATTTGTAAGTATGTTGATTGATCTTAGCACCATTAAACTATCTTTAAGGACTATAGCTTGAATCATTTGCTTAGCATAAAAAGGTTATGAGTCCCCATTTTCAAACCGCACCCTCCTACTTCCTTGCTAGAGGACTAGCAAGATTTAAGTTTGAAGGTCTGATAATTCTCTAATTTACATGTTTTTAGCATTTTTTTGTCCATATTTTGCATTGTTTATACCCTTACATTAGCATTTTTAGGTCATTAACTGTAGGAATTCGCATTTAGGTCATTTAGGGTGTTGCATTCTTGCATTTGCATACTTTGGATGAAAGCAGGTGCTTTAGAACCTAAAATGGGGAAAAACAAGGACAAATCCGAGCATGTACCCGAAGGACCTATCGAGCAGGAAGAACAGTCTGAACCCCAACCCGATCGAGGAGGATCCAAGAGAAGGAAGAACAACCCGAAGACCTACCTGAGGAGTAACACGACCTCATCTTCGTGCACCCCATCGAGCATACCCTCGAGCAGGACTGGGGAGCTAGGTCAAAGGGGTTTCCATATATAAACCCCCCTCTTCTTCCTCTCGCCCTAGCACGCCGCAGACCCTCAAACCAGAGAACGAGAGCTTCTGAGAGATCTAGAGCGACTCAAACATTTTTCCACTTTTGTTAGGATTTATTTTACATCTTTTTGTTATTTTCTTTAGATTTCTACTTTGTACTCTAAATTCTCTACTCTATCTTTTAATACAATGCAATTTTCGTTTATCTATGCTTTCATGTTTTCTGCAATGAGTTCCGAGTAGTGAAGTAAAGTTTCTAGGGATGAGATAGATGATTTTGTGTTCTTGATCGGTTAGAATGTCTTAGTTTGATTGTTTATGTTTTATAAATTCCCTTCTAGATTGGTGTTCTTAATACTGTCAACAAACCGAGAGGGTGAGATTAGATCTAGGGTGTTTTACCATCGAGAGGTGTAGATGAAATGCTTGAATCAACCAATGCTAGGGATTTACTCACTTAGCCTAAGAGATTAGATGAGTAAGGGGTTTATTGACAATAATGAATCGGTTCGTATTGCCTGCTTGGTCATGTTTCTCCAACGAGAGTTGGGTAGGGGAGTGATCAAGGTTGATTGTTTCTATCACGAGAGTGTTTTAACAAGGTTTTAGAGATTCATTGTCTAGGGAATATTTGCTTGAGGCATGTAAGACATCTGTATTGGTCGGGAACACTTAGGAGTCTATTACCCCATCCTTAGAAGCTTTCATATTTTAATTGTTTGCATTTTCATACCTTACTCGATCCCTTACCCGAACAGGTACACGATCACCTGCTTCGAGTAACCCTTGGAGCTGTTCATACCTTCTTTGCTTACTCGATCACCCCACCCGATCCTGTACTCGAATGCTTGCATCGAGTGTCGTGTGGTTCCTTGTTTATATTCTTTTCTTTTATTATTTTAGGATTGTTAGACAAAACCCATTTTATTGCTTGGCTTGACTTGCTTGCTTCTGATTGCATCCTATCTGCTAACATAACAACCATTTGGATTGATAACCCTTTGTACTACAACTGCATAGGGAGTTGGTACCCTGGGTGAAAATCTTGTTATGGCGAACACTGAATGGATTATGGTGTATCCCTTGGGTTGCAGTGAGTACCTGAGATTTGAAGGCTCGTATCATCGCCCTCTTGTCACTTCCTTCGACCCAAAAAATAAAAAAAGAAGAGGCTTGTTTAGATATGGTTGATGCTTGAAGGATAACCCTGAAGTTACAAAGCTCATTTGTGAGGCCTAGAATTTAAACTTATCTGCTACTATTGACCAGAGGATTGGTTACTGTCGAGAGGCCATTATCACCTGGAGCAAAGACCAACATTCAAACAGCCAGCAGGAGATATTGATACTTCGAGATCAACTAGAGCATGCGATGACTGTAGATGATACCCCACAGGAAGCCATTGATCTTATAAACAATAATATACTGAAGGCTTACAAGAAAGAGGAATCCTTTTGGAAACAAAGGAGACCGCAACCTCTGGCTAGCATTGGGAGACAAGAACACCAGATTTTTTCATGCTGCTACAAAAGGGAGATGTGCTATCAATACTATCTCTATTATTGAGTCACAAGAGGGTAGACCAGTTTTCGAAGAAAAGGAGATCAAACTAGCAGTGCCTGATTAATTTAATCAAATTTTTACCTCCCACTCAGCCGAACGGAGATCAGTAGTGGAGGCTGGCCTCTCTCCTTGTATCACACATGAGATGAATGGAAAACTTATCCAGATGCCTTCCAAATTTGAAATAAAAAATGCGTGTTTTGCGGTTCATGCTGATAAGGCCCCGAGACGGGATGGCTTCTCAGCAAGCTTCTTTCAATCTAACTGGGAGACAATAGGATCACAGGTTATCTCTGAAGTTCAATCTTTCTTCATCTCCGGCGATCTACCACAAAAAATAAATCACACACATGTGAGACTTATCCCAAGGATCCCAACCCCATAGAAAGTATCAGATTACAGACCTATTGTGTTATGTTCTGTCTACTACAAGATTATCTCAAAGATCCTGTCCATGCGACTTCAACCAATCCTGCATACCTGCATATCAGAAACCCAATCAGCTTTCGTTCCCCAAAGAGCTATCTCTGATAATGTTCTGATAACTCATGAGACTCTACATTACCTAAAGACTTCTGATGCAAAGAAAAGATGTTTCATGGCAGTCAAAACAGACATGAGCAAGGCTTACGATAGAATAGAATGGGACTTTATCCAAGCAGCTCTCGAAAGATTGGGTTTCCATCCCCGCTGGATCCACTGGATCATGCAATGTGTTAGTACGGTCTCCTACTCTTACCTCCTCAACGGTGCAGCCTCAGGATCTGTCACACCGGGCAGGGCATTAGGCAGGGTGACCCACTTTCACCGTACATTTTCATCATATGCAGTGAAGTGATCTCTAGACTGTGTTCCAAGGCTCAACTTCAGGGTAGTCTCATAGGTATCAGAGTCTCCAAAGGCAGCCCGCGGGTTAATCACCTCCTTTTTGCTGATGATACTATGTTTTTCTGTCGGTCTGATCAAAGTAGCTGCCACAAACTCCTCCAAATCCTTAAATAGTACGAACAAGCATCAGGACAACAGATCAACAAAGCCAAGTCGTCTATTACTTTTTCTGCAAAATCTCTGCAGGAGGTAAAGGACACTGCCAAAAACATTCTCGGTATACAAAAAGAAGGGGGTCAAGGCAAGTATCTAGGCTTACTGAGCTCTTTGGTCGCAAGAAGAAAAACCTCTTCAGTGAGATTGTTGATAAAAGCAAGCAGCGGTCACTTACTTGGTCGTCTAGGTTCCTCTCATCGGCTGGGAAACTAACCATGTTAAAGTTGGTACTGTTCGCTATGCCCACTTACACCATATCCTGCTTTAAACTTCCGAATAACCTGTGCAAGCGAAGACAATCAGCACTGACACGCTTTTGGTGGGACTCAAAGACAGAAAAAAAGATGTGTTGGGTTTCTTGGCAGAAAATTTCTAAATCTTTTAAAGATAGTGGACTGGGTTTCTGCGACTTACAAACTTTCAATGATGCTCTGCTGGCTAAGATCAGCTGGAGAATCCTGATGCATCCCACATGTCTCCTAGCCAAAGTCCTCCTTGGCAAATATTGTCGTCAATCCAACTTCCTCGAATGTCGGATCCCTAACTCTGCCTCCCATGGATGGCGTAGCATTTGCATAGGCAGAGACCTACTCAAACCACGAGTTGGTCTACTGGTAGGGTCAAGAAACTCTATTCCACTCTGGTGTGCACTGTGGCTCTCAACTGATTTCCCTAGCACACCAATGGGTCCTCCCACGTTAGAGTCTCATCAACTGACGGTTGCAGACCTTCTCAACCCTGAATCTCTTACTTGCAACAAACCCCTTATTCGAGAACTTTTACCAGAATATGAACTCGACATCCTGAAACTAAAACCCAGCAAACAGGGTGCAGCTGATTGATGGGCTTGGCTACCTTCCAGAATGGGGTCTACTCAACCAAATCAGGTTACTATGAAGCACAAGCACCCGCTCCACCACCTCCTGTTTTCAACAACCAAAATCATTTAAACCAAGATAACCAATTTAAATGGAAATCACTTATCTGGGTAGTGAAATCTTCTCCCAAAGCAAAGCTCTTACTTTGGAAGATAGCTCAGAAGGCATTACCTGGAGGAAAGAATCTATCCCACAGGAGGATCACAGAGTCAGTCTCTTGCCCACATTGTAAAGCAGCGGAGACATAGCTGCACCTATTCTTCCACTACCCGTTTGCAACAAAAATCTAGTCTCAAGCTCCCTTCAAAGAAAACTTCGAACCAACAAGAATATCCTCGACCCAGTCAGGACTCATGGCGTTGTCGAAGCTAACTTGCCTTCCCCCTTCCGGCATCAGCGATGGACCTCTCTACCCTTGGATTTTGTGGCTCATCTGGACATCCCGCAACAATCTACTCTTTAGCAAAAAAACAGATCTCGTCGGAATAGACCATTCTGCTAGCCATCATACGAGCTAAGGAATGACAACAATCCCAGATCCGTAAACCCCCAATCGTCCCTACCCCCGTTCCCCTGATTCAGCGACAACCAGAGACTCAATTTTCCAATATAATCACCTGCTTTACAGATGCGTCCTGGATCGATCACAGAAGCAAAGGCTAGTCTTGAATGGACTTTCCACAATCGAAATCACCAAATTATCGGACAAGGTTCAGACCTCGCTCTTCATGTCCGATCACTGCTGATGGACGAAGCGTTAGCAACTCTCACCGCCATGGAAGTTGCAATCGAATAGGGCTTTACGCACCTCTCTTTTGCCTCTGACTCTCAACTGCTAGTCAAGGCTCTCAATTCGAAGCTCCAATCGAAGGACCTTCATGGGATTCAACACGATATCCTATCTCTATCTAGTTTCTTTTTGTCTTGTACCTTCTCTTTTATCCCCCGGAACTTGAATCATCAAGCCGATGAACTGGCCAAAAAGGCTCTATCTCTCTCCTTTGTATGATTATTTATTTAATATGATAGTATCTATGTGATCAAAAAAAAAAAAAGCATCTTCAGATCAATTAAATTTTGTATATGTTTATATTTTTAGAATATTATTATTTTATTTAAAATTTACAATATAAGATTCAAAATAAAGAGTTTAAAATAACAACTAATATAACATCCAAATAAAAGAAAATCAATAAAATCAGTATTTGATCCCTTCACCATTCACCATATATTTTAAAATTTTGAAACTGCTTATACCGTCATATTTTGTGAACGGTACATTATGCTAATTACAGTATGTTAAAAAATTAAAAACAGTCCATTTAGCAAAATGGGAAAAATGTCATTTAAACCATGAACTTTCAAATTTTGGCCACTTAAACCATGAACTTCGTTATAGGCCATTTAAAACATCAACTTTTGTTGACTAGCTTTTTTAAACATGAAGTTTCGTTGACCAAGCCAAAAAAGACATGACGTTAAATCCGATAATTGATCTACTAACAGACGTTACTATGTCATTAATCAGTCAGTTACTAACAAAATGACATGTTTTAATGGAAGTTTTATTTCAAAAAAATATCATTTAAACCATGAACTTTTTAATATAGGCCATTTAAACCATGAACTTATAAATGTATGTCATTTAAACCATGAACTTTTAAATTTATGTCATTTAAACCAGAATACATTAAAAAAATGATCAATCCTTCAAACTCTAGTGTAGTGTCCTAAAACAAGATGATCAATCCTTCAAACTCTATTGTAGTGTCCTAATAAATGAAAAAGACTCAAGACAATATAAGGAATGTGTATTGTATTATATGTTAAAACAGAGTAGCTACAGACTTATATATACATAGAGTGGGAGACTAGGGTAAATGTATTTACAAAGAGATCCTTATACTTATATAGTTCTACTATTTACTCTTATACGCCCCCTCAAGATGAAGGAACCTTGGTGACGCCAATCTTGAGACAGGCATTCTGGAATTGCGTGCACGACAATGGTTTGGTGAGAGTGTCAGCGAGTTGATTGTGAGTGGAGACATGAGAGACACGGAGCTTGTTTGTCTGAATCTGATCGCGAACGAAGTGGTAGTCGATGGCAATATGCTTCATACGAGAATGGAAGACAGGATTTGCACAGAGGTAGGTGGCTCCAATGTTGTCACAGTAGATGGTTGGAGCCGTAGGTAGAGTGATCCGCATTTCAGTGAGAAGAGAGCACAACCATCGAACCTCAGCAGCGGTGTTTGCAACCACCCTATATTCAGCCTCAGTGGATGAGCGGGCGACACCCTTTTGCTTCTTAGAAGACCAAGAGATGGGGTTACGGCCATTGTAAATAAGATACCCATTTGTAGACACATAATCATCCGTATCACCTGCCCAATCTGCATCTGAGTAACCATGGAGTAGGATAGGAGAGTGAGCATGAAGATATATACCATGTGTAGTGGTTCCAGCAAGGTAGCGAAGAATTCGTTTCACCGCTTGCCAATGATCAATTGTCGGACGGTGTATGAATTGTGAAAGACGGTTGACGGCATAGGAAATGTCTGGTCTAGTGAATGATAAGTACTAGAGGCTACCAACAACAGACCGGTATTGCGAGGCATTGTCTAGAGGGGTTCCCATCGACATAGTGAGTTTCAGAGATGCGGGTAGAGGCGTTTGGACTGGTTTGGCATTGTGCATGTTATTTTTGTGAAGAAGATCCATGATATATCTCCGTTGCATCATATGAAGACCAGTTGTCGTACGAGAAACCTCGATGCCGAGGAAGTAATGTAAGTCGGTGGGGTCTTTGATGGAGAAACGTTGTGAGAATGAGGCAAGAACAGAGGCGATAACCGAGGAGTTGTTGCCAGTTACGATTATGTCGTCCACATAAACTAAGACGTAAGTGATGTTAGAACCATTACCTCGAATGAAAAGAGATGCATCAGCGAGTGAGTTGGTGAAGCCAGTGTCAAGTAAATGTTGCTTCAAAGCCATGTACCAAGCGCGATGAGCTTGCTTTAATCCATAGATAGGCTTGCGGAGACGACAAACATGATGAGGCCGATCCTTGTCAACAAAACTAGGGGGTTGAGACATGTAGACTTCTTCAGTGAGATCACCTTGGAGGAAGGCATTATTAACATCAAGTTGTTTGAGCGGCCATGATTTCTTTACAGCAACGTCGAGGACAAGTCGTATGGTGGTTGATTTGATACCGGGCTGAAGGTCTCAGCGTAGTCCTTACCATACTGTTGGTGAAAACCTTTGGCGACGAGACGTGCCTTGTAACGATCGAGTATACCATTGGCAAGGAACTTGGTGGTAAACACCCACTTACACCCAACAACATTTTGGTCAGCATGTGGAGGAACTAAGTCCCAAGTATGGTTGATATTGAGAGCATCATACTCGCGAGAACAAGCAGGACTCCAGTTGGGATCTTTCAATGCTTGCGTAATGTTGGTGGGTTCTAGCGGTGATCGTGGAGAGGCAAGTACATTGAGCGAGAGTTTGAGGTTAGGTGTGGTAATTCTGTTTTTGGCTCGAGTTTGCATTTTGTGGTTATTTTGTGGTGGCTCAACAGTTGTTATTTGGTTCTGTGGTTGAATAGGGATAGGTCGGTGTGGTGGGGGATTAGTGTTTGGTTGTGACTGAGTTGTGGGACGCAACTCATTTTGACGTGGAGCAGTGGGCTCTTGGGAAACAAGGGATGGCTGAGATGTGGGTCGCATCTCATTTTTGTTGGAAGCAGTAGGCTCCGTATCAGATGGAGAGGAAGATGAGGGTGAAGGAGAAGAGATAGAAGGCAATACCTGAGGGGTCGACGTGGTGGCGCGGTGAAGGGTCGAGTCGAGGGGTCCCAATCTCGTAGTCGGAGAAGATGAAGGCATAACCGAAGTTGCAATGTTGTTGGGCCGTGCGATGGACGTGATTTGTTGTTGTTGGGCTGCATTAGTTGGTGAGGATCCATTATGTGTCTGATTCACGGGTCGTGGGCGACGGTGATATGTGAGACGAAACTCACGCGTCGGAGGTAAGGGAAAAATTTAGGGTTGATCGAAGCTCTGATACCATATAAGAAATGTGTATTGTATTATATGTTAAAACAGAGTAGCTACAGACTTATATATACATAGAGTGGGAGACTAGGGTAAATGTATTTACAAAGAGATCCTTATACTTATATAGTTCTACTATTTACTCTTATAGACAAATACAAAAAGACACAAAATACATGACAAAGATTGAAAAAGAAGGATGAATTGATGTTCTTCATTCTCTTTTTCAGAATCGCATCATGAGGCAGAGTCGAAGAAAGAAGAGATAAACTAAACTAGGGTGAAACGGTTTAGCCAGTTAGGCTTATATACTTCTGCGGTTTCTAATAAACCTACCGGACCAAACCGAAATCCAATTATCCAAATCAATTGCGCCGAACGGTTAGGCTTTCTCTTTTCGATTTGCTTCGATAACCAAAATTTTCAGGTTGTCTAGTTTTCACCTAACACCTAAGGCAAGTTCATGATTTAAATGACATAAATTTGAAAGTTCATGGTTTAAATGACATACATTTATAAGTTCATGGTTTAAATGGTCTATATTAAAAAGTTCATGGTTTAAATAACATTTTTTCGAATTAAAACTTCCATTAAAACAACGTCATTTTGTCAGTAACAGAGTGATTAACGGTATAGTAACGTCTGTTAGTAGGTCAATTATCGGATTTAACGTCATGTCTTTTTTGGCTTGGTCAACGAAACTTCATTTTTAGAAAAGCTAGTCAACAAAAGTTGATGTTTTAAATGGCATACAATAAAGTTCATGGTTTAAATGGCCAAAATTTGAAAGTTTATGATTTAAATGGTAAATCTATCGTTTTAAATTTAAAAAGTAATATCGTCCCGCTCACTCAAAAAGATTTGAAACATACAACAGATCTAAAATTAAAAACCCTCTCACATTCACAAGAGCGTCGATTCAAAACATTTTGAATTTCAAAGCCCTCAGTGAAAAAAAAAAATGGGCGAAGCATCCGAAATCGCGATGGCTTCCGACGCAGATCGAAACCTAACCCAGAAAATCGCCAAGATCCTAAACGAGACTCGCACATCATACGCTACTCACAACCGAAAGCTAAAGGAGCTCGCCACAATCCGGTCGAAACTATCTTCACCTGAGTCCGACCACGAAGAGGACTCATCGTCTTCGTCTTCTTCTTCTCCTTCTACAGTCCGTAGATTCTCCTCGGTGTTTTTCAAAACCCTAACCCCTCTTTTCATCGCCGCTCAACGGAGAACCGCGGCGGCGGAGCGTGTTGTTCGATTCGCGGCGGAATTCGCTTGTCTTCGTTGTAATAATCCAGACGGTGATTCCGATTGCGACGAGTTTCTAGAAGAATTTCTGAAGTTTCTGGTGGCTGGGTCCGTGGCTGCGAACAGAAACGCTAGGTTCAGAGCGTGTCAGATAATCTCAGAGGTATAATAAGCGTATTAGGATTCAATTTACTGGGTAAAGGTCTTTTAGGTCAAAATATAAGATTAGCTTCTTGGGAATTTGAGACCTTTTTTTAAGTTTTCCCACTTATTATTCTGTACATTGTGTTCTTTGCAGATTATATTGAGGCTGCCAGATGAAGTGGAAGTAGCGGATGAGTTGTGGGATGATGTAATTGATTGTATGATGGTGCGTGTTCGGGATAAAGTTCCTGTTATCCGTACGTTTGCTGTCAGGTCACTTTCACGCTTTGTGAACGATCCTGAGAACTGTGACATTCTTGATCTGCTTCTTGAGGTTCTTCCTCTGGAACAGAATCCGGTAAAGTTTCTGTCTTGTTGTACTGTTTTTGGTTAGCTATCAAAGTCTGGACATTATAGCTACATCCTACATCACATTTTCAATGTAAGTCATATTGCTTTAGCTTGTTAATGATTTCAGGAAGTACGCAAAACAATTGTTCTATCTCTGCCACCTTCAATTGCAACCACCCAAGCAATTATTGATTGCACGCTCGATGTTAATGAATCAGTACGCAAAGCAGCTTACTCAGTTCTGGCAAATAAAGTTCCTCTTCAGAGTCTGAGGTGAATTTGGGCTTTTAGAGCTTTGGTCTCTTTATTTCTTTCTTCATCATTTTGCACAGTCAGATTCAGCCTAGAGTTTCCGTCTCTTTTTTTTCTTCTTAGAAATTCTTTGATTGCCCTCTAAATAGAATTTTTATGCCGTTTTTTGTTTTCCGTTACAAATGTTCTACACTTAGCCTTACTGACGAAAGTTTCCTCTTCCCTACTGTCCTTCTCTTTCTCCTGATTGGTATTTCTTTCATTTTGCTATGTTAGCATCAAGCTTAGGACCACAATTCTTCAGAGAGGACTTGCTGATCGTGCTGTAAATGTTTCAACGGAATGTTTGAAGCTAATGAAAGATCAATGGCTGTCTAACTCTTGTCAAGGAGATCCTATTAAATTTCTTAAATACCTTGATGTTGAAACCTATGAATCTGTAGCAGAATCGGCGTTGGAAGTTCTGTTAAGTGAAGGATTGATAATGCCCACCGATGACAAAAGCATCCAGCAGTACATATTGTCAGCAGATGGTGAAGCTAGAGGTCTGTTGAAATCTGGACTATATATGCAATGCATTAATTTCTGCATGTGCTTATATTTTCTTTACCTGTGTTAGATGAGAGCGCGTGTTCTGCACCCAGCATCCAACTTATGGAGCCAGAGATTGCTCTTTACTGGAGGATTATATGCAGGAAATTGAACAAAAGTGCTCAAGTAAGTCTGTAAACTTACCAACTATTCATTTCTCTGGGTTTAGGTACTTGTATGCTATAAACATGTATTTTGTGAAGCCACAAGTTCTGAAATGTGCTTAAACTGAGATGATAATGTGCTTAACCTGAGATGCTTTTGATGAATCCATAACTGACTGCTTGATTCACGAACCAGAGAATGCTAATTTCTACTGGCATTATCTTGGTCGTTGGACAATTTCTATTTAAATATCCTGTGACCTGGTTTTCCTTCTGATTTCAAGTTACCATTTTACTGCCTATTTTTTCCTTCGAACACCAGACATGTCAAACTAAACAAAAACGTCTCAGAAATCAA
>NC_025696.1:26196922-26214331 GCF_000633955.1 Camelina sativa
TATGAATCTGTAGCAGAATCGGCGTTGGAAGTTCTGTTAAGTGAAGGATTGATAATGCCCACCGATGACAAAAGCATCCAGCAGTACATATTGTCAGCAGATGGTGAAGCTAGAGGTCTGTTGAAATCTGGACTATATATGCAATGCATTAGTTTCTGCATGTGCTTATATTTTCTTTACCTGTGTTAGATGAGAGCGCGTGTTCTGCACCCAGCATCCAACTTATGGAGCCAGAGATTGCTCTTTACTGGAGGATTATATGCAGGAAATTGAACAAAAGTGCTCAAGTAAGTCTGTAAACTTACCAACTATTCATTTCTCTGGGTTTAGGTACTTGTATGCTATAAACATGTATTTTGTGAAGCCACAAGTTCTGAAATGTGCTTAAACTGAGATGATAATGTGCTTAACCTGAGATGCTTTTGATGAATCCATAACTGACTGCTTGATTCACGAACCAGAGAATGCTAATTTCTACTGGCATTATCTTGGTCGTTGGACAATTTCTATTTAAATATCCTGTGACCTGGTTTTCCTTCTGATTTCAAGTTACCATTTTACTGCCTATTTTTTCCTTCGAACACCAGACATGTCAAACTAAACAAAAACGTCTCAGAAATCAATGCATCAATACTATCAAAATAAGAAAACACGTATTGACAGTTTGCATCACGTTTTCTTGTATTGCATAGCCTTTTGTTTGAGAACGCATATATATCTATAGGCTGTGCCTGAGCTAAGTCAAAATCCTCTTGGAATATATTGTTTGCTATATAGAATAGCATTTGAAATACAATTCCTGGTTCTTGCACTGATTATAATGCGCATAGTGGTAGTTTTATATATGGGACACACTAAAAATGATGAAACTGTCACACAGGCAAAGGGTTCTGATGCTGCTACTGCGATGGGAGCTGAGGCAGCAGTTTATGCCGCTGAGGCTTCAGATGCGAATGATTTGCTGGAAAGAATTCTTCCTGCATCAGTTTCTGATTATGTTGATCTAGTTAAAGCTCATATAGAAGCTGGTGAGCCGAATATTTTATAAAATCCCAAAACATAGTTGTTTTTGTTTGGGTTATACCCTTTGCTAACATATAATTTTCAGGACCAAATCATCACTTTGCTTCTAGGCAGCTATTATTGCTGGGCACCATGCTTGATTTCTCTGATGCAATGCTCCACAAGACTGCAAGTTCTTTTGTCCAGGAGCTGCTCCACAGACCTTTTGAGCAAGAATTAGATGAAGATGGGAACAGTATTGTGATTGGAGATGGTATAAACCTTGGTGGTGATAAAGATTGGGCTGATGCAGTGTCCAAGTTAGCTAAGATTGTCCATGCTGCCCCTGGAGAATATGAAGAAGTTATACTTGTTGTTGTTGAAAAACTAGCAAGACCCTGTAGGGAAAGGACAGCGGATTTCCTGCAGTGGATGCACATGCTTTCTTTGACAAGTCTTCTGTTGGAAAATGGAAAATCTTTGCATTCACTGCAAGGGAAGGCTATTGAACCAGAAGAGATATTGCATGCTTTGTTGCTTCCAGGGGTATATTTTCTACTCTCCTCTGTCTATTTCTTTTTGTCATATATCACTGCTTAGGGGCGCTTCTTGTTTTATTTTTTCTTAAATTTTGACCTTGAAGTTATCAAGCAGCTTATTTTTCATTGTCAATTTTCCATTTAAGATGCTGATATTCCATATGATCTCTGAATCCTTTTGTTTCATTGAAAAACTGTCAAAAGGTGTCAACAATTTTAAGGAAACAGCTTATCATACAGTTGAATCCCTTTTGCATAAAAAACTTGGCACTTGCACAAACAAACACTCTTTCTGATATGATTCATGTCATGCAGGTAAAGCACACTCACTTGGATGTGCAGAGGATTGCTATAAAATGCCTTGGTCTTTTTGGGTTGTTAGAGAAGAAGCCTAGTGAAGAACTTATAAAGCAGCTACGGGTAGCTTTTTGTAGAAGCCCTCCTCCTATTAGTATTATGGCTTGCAAGGCACTAGTTGATCTTGGGATGTGGCATAGCCCAACAGAAGTTGATAAGGCAATGGGACAAGATCTCTTGTCACAATTTGAGGATGAGAGCATTCATTTTGCCCCCATCGACTTATCCAATGCCGAAGAAGATATGAACTTAAAAATGCTCGATCTCTTGTATGCTGGACTTGAAAGTGATGACTGGAGAGCATTCACAGATAGTAATGAACATGAGTCGGTTAAAGCAACCATTGGGGAGGGGTTTGCAAAACTTCTTCTTCTAGGAGAGAAGTACCCAAGCTTGCCTGCATCGTTTTATCCTTTTGTTTTGGGAAAGCTGATTGCATTATATTTCAGCGAGGAGTCAAAAGAACAACTGAGGTATAAAGACTCTGTGCTTTCAATTGGTAACTGTTCTCACCAGAACTAATACTAATGATTTGTTCTTCTTATTCATTTTCCAGGTTTAAACAGTGTTTATCTGTCTTCTTTGAGCACTATGCTTCCCTCTCCGAAAAGCATAAGGTAACAGAAACCATGATGTCCGTGAGAGAAAGAGGTTTAATGGTGTATTTGTATAACACTATTTTTCATGCAATGCAGGGATATGTGTCAAAGGCTTTTGTTCCTCTCATACGTTCAATGTGGCCTGGTATTGATGGAAACTGTAAAAGTTCGTCATATGTTGTATCAAATCAACGCAAGCGTGCAGTCCAAGCATCCAGATTTATTCTACAGATGATGCAAACCCCGCTTTACAAAAAAGAGACAAGAGGTGAGCCTGAAACCCAATTCAATAAATCACCAGACTCACCAGAAGATTCTATCCAGCCTTTACTAAACTGCACTGAAGAAGGGTTAGCCATACGCATAGCCATCGAGGTTAGTTGCTTTCCTTAGACGTCTATCGTATCACATTTTCCTCAAAATCCAGGAAAGTTTAGTGGAGAATGAAGAAAGCATACATCTGACCAAAATTCTCTTGTCCATTAATGCGATAATAGAGAGTAGTTGCACTTTCACCATCAGAATGTCTTTTGCCTTTCTAGTTAGTTGAGAGCAATCATCTTCTCAAGATGTCTGTAACACTGGTTAACCCGTTTGCTAATATTGTTTCCCATAGATGCTTAACTTCAAGGGAAAAAAGACTGCAGCTGAGAAGGCATATGTTGCAGCACTGGGCAAAACACTTGTGCTGTTCCATCTGAAACCATCAAAACAAAATGTGATAAAGTTGATGAAAAAGCTTTTAAGCCAACTTGCAGATTCTGTATGTTCAGAGAAGGAGCTTCTTAGGGACGTGAAACCGATCCTCGAACATCTAAAATCTTTGGATGTTTGTCCCAGCGAGGAGATTACACAAGATCAAGCCGATTCCATCTTTGGTACATATTGATATTTTGCCTTGTACATTACAGTTTGGTTTTAGTTACACGTAAAACTAGATGGTTAAAGTTATGTTAGAGTCTATTTTGTCTTGATTGTATTTTTGCTAATGGCAATTTACAGAAACACTCGGAGTAAGCTACAACTTGGATATCACTGCAACTACAACAGTGCCACAGACACCTGCTCCTTGCTCAACAAGACCAACTCAGTCAAGAAGACGAGTAAGGATTGCAGAAACTTCCTCTGATGAAGAAGAAGAAGAAGAAGTAGCATCGCCTCCACCTTCTGCTTTGATGAACCGATCACACCGAGCAAGTAAAGCTGCTGCTTTAGCCAAAATAACGGCAAGCAGAGTGAAAATGAGCAATGTAGATGAGGATGATGAAGAAGAACAAGGTTCATCTGACGTTACAGCAGAGGATTCAGATGAATCTGATGAATAATTACAGGGAGTTGATTTTAGCATTCGTTCTGTTGTTTGTGCGTTTGTCACCAAGTCGATGTGTGTTTTGTGACGGTTGCGAAAAGATATCTTCTTGTAAGTTGTAACGAATTCCTTGCTTGTTATGTTATGTTTGCTCTGGAAAAACTTGGATTTGGAAAAGACAGTATTAAAACCTTTTCAGCCATGGATCCTTGTAAGAACCAAAACTAACAAAACTACAAATGAAAAAAGAAAACTGGATACTGCAAGAATGAATTTGCCTAAGGCTCAGGTTGGTTCAGCCAATCAAACTCACTCTTTGGGAACACTTTAAGATTGTCATCCACTGACCTCTCGATCTTAACATTAATTCTCCACAACACAATCTTACTTTCCATTTTCATACCTTTGATTGTGTAGAGCCTCTGAAGCAAACCTTTGAGGAATCTGTACTCACAAGTCATGTACCAGTCCCCTTGTTTCTCCACAATGCTTTCAAGATCTCTGAAAGCTCTCATCACAAGCCCAACTTCCATTCCTCTTTCTACAAGCTCTTTCACAGAATCGATCATCTTGTGTGCAATCTCCTTAACGTATCCAGCGTGACTTTTGGTCTCTAGCAAGTGAATAGCTGAACAGTAGGCACCCATAAACGTCAAGACCCAGCCACTGTTATCAAATAACAACTCTTTTGGTGCAGTTAGCCTGCTATGAATCTCTGGAAGAAGATTGGCTATAGCAGGAACCACAATATCTTTAAATTCAAGCTGCATTGTTAAACACTGGAAGATATAAACCGCTTTCTTGAACTCTGCTTTGCTTTCCGATGCAATATAGTCCCATAGATCAAACCATGGATCCTTTTCGTAGTTAAACGTCTCCTGTGCAACATGGAACACAACCTGACCAAGTATCCTGTATAGGTTCTCAGGCATTCCTTCTTCCTTTAGGCATTTGATGAGCAATGGCTGGAGATCTCTGATCTCTGAAACATCTATTTCCCACTGGTCTGAAGTGTGATCACAGACTACATCGTAGAGTCGTCTGATTGCTATCACTCTTGACCTATCATCAGAACCAGATGCTGCAAAGGAACCCAAGACTTCCACTGGAGTACATTTCCAAAACTTGTAGTACAATTCAAGGTCATATCCAACTGTGACATCTTGATGATTATCAACGCAAAAATGGTCGAGTTTGAAGGCCGAACTCGGAACATACTTATCCATTTTCGTAACCATTACAAAGATGTTCTTGGCAGCTTCCTTTGTATTTTTCCCTACCCCTGAGACCCCGTACGCAAACGATGCCACAAAACGGCATTGTTTGGTACTCCATTTACACACTTTAGCGTCTTTCTCAAGGTATCTCTCGAGTGATCGAATCCCTCTTATCAGAAACTCTATTTCCATTCCCATCCACACAACATCACTAGCAGATTTCAGAACATTGTGAAGTATATCTCTTGTCAAATCGAATCTCTTGTCGGAATCTATAATCTGAACCCCCATTTTAACAGCAGCTTTCAAAGCCAAAATCCAATCTACATCTCTATCTTTCTCAGGACGAAGCAAAACCTTGTACACTTCCTCACGTAACCTCTGGAAGAACCTGTGAATGAATCCAACGTAAAGCGATGGCAAATCTACGAAGTAACTAAACGCCCTAATCGGATCTTGATTCACAAGCAAGAGTATATAATCACTAAGCTCTTCCCATCGTTCATTACGAGAAACCATAACGTTATAAGCTACGAAAGAAACAATGACTCTCAAGTAGTCAGTATCAACCCTTCTAGGGTTTTGCACCGTCAAGCAAGAAATTAGAAGCGGTTTGATCTCGTGGAGAGCGAGGCTAGAGATCTCGAAGTTGTTGCGGTTTCTTAACTCCGTGAGAGTTTGAGAGAGGTGTGAGATCGATCGGATTCTGACGAGGTCGTCAGAAGAGAATCTATAGATCTTGAGAAGCTTTAGGGTTAAGCAGTCTGGGAAATTAGAGACGCAAAAGTCGTAGAGAATACGAGCTTTTAAGTAGTCTTCGGATTCTCTAGGCGTGAAGAGTTGATCGACGAGCGTCACTAAGCCTTCGTGGCTTGGAGTCGAGAGAATCTCTCTGGCTTTGATGGACAGATTTGCTGCAAAATCTGCCATTGTAGGGTAGAATCTGAAGTTTTTTCTTGAGAAAGTTTTGGATCTGTTTCGTTCTCTTAGGGTTTAAGGAAATATTTTGGAAGTGGTTGCGTTAATTATGCCCGAAACTGAATCCTAAGGACTGGACAGTCTGGACTTAATCCAAACCGGAAACTAATAATTTTACTCTTTTAAGAAATATTAGTTATATAGGATTGGTTCCAGATCCTATATAACTCATCTGGTAGAAGAAGGCTACATTTTTTTCTTGCACTAAAATATGTTTATCTATTTTCAGTTTGACGTCTTAACTGCTTTGCATCCAACCTCATATGTTATTTTGTCCACACATTTGATCGAGAAATATATATACGTTGGACATGTTGGGCTTTTGGTGATGGAGAGTGAATTTGTTATCGATCGACAAAAGGAATGCTGTAGTAAAATAGGGGGGAGTTGTAACTCGTATCAACAACAAATTCGTTGAAGACCACCTAGGTGTTATCAGGACTCCTAAATCTGAGAGATAAAGATAGACTGCGTAAGCAAAGATAGAGAAGAGCTTCAATTTAAAAGTTCTCCAGGCTTCAAGTATTTATAATAGACTGGTTGGAAGGTTAATTCAAATAAAACAGGGAAAAACAAAAAAGAATGAGTATTGGTAACGTGCCTCCATATATTGCTGTCCCTTTGGGAAGCTAAGAATTCCTGAAATAACCAATTTGGATGATATAAAGAATTCCTGAATTCCTGAGAATTTGCTTTTGTAAAGTTAATAATCCTGAAGTGACAGAATTTGGATGATATAAAGAGAAACTAAAATTTAGAACTGAGCCACCATTGAAAAACATCATCGTAGCGCCTGTCTCCCAAACGGAGGATCATTAACAGCTATCACGAACTTGCATTTCGATCCACCCTAGAAAACATTAGCTTCTTCATCAGCACAAACTAGAAAAGAAAAAATGAATGTGATATAATGTGGAGAATCCTTGCTCGAATAGTCGAATTTAAGATATAGCACCAGTAATTTTTAGCCATCAATAATTTGAAAACATTAGATAATTTTCAAAACTATTAACAAATTCGCATTACTAACTTTTTACAAAATTTAAAATCTTTGTTTCACATGAACATAATTTTTAGAGAATAAAAATCATATAAAACAAAATAAAAGTATCTTGTGATTCTTGTCCAAAATAATATATATATATATATATATAATCCAAAATAAGATCACTAAAAATAATAACATATATACTCATATATATATATATATATATATATATAATCTAACATATATGAAACTATATTCCCCTATTAATAATTTGGATGTACATTTGGTAAAGTAACATTTTATTTATAATATCTAAAAACATATTTAAAAGTTAAAATAATTCTAAAATAAACTAGTATCCGTAATTTTAATATTGTAGATACTTTTAAGTTGCTAACAAAAATTGTAAATTTTTGCGGATCATATTATGGAGCGGACTAGTGTTTACATATATATGATGTTTACAAATAAAAACTTTCATCAATAGCCTTGTATATTGATGAATCTTCTCAAGGGGAATTAATCACTTTCAATGTGTTTGTTTAATTTATTCACATTCTCATCAGAACCACTCAATTGTTAATTCCTAAACCTAGTAATAGCAGTAAAGCACTTCTAATCATTCAAACTGGAACTAATTTTAAATTCTGGAGCAATATTTAAAACAAGTGAACAAACCCACCAGAGATAGAGAGAGCACGAGAGAGAGAGAAAGCGAAGAAAAAACCTGAACTTCGGCGAGAGATCCAGCAAGACAATAAAGATGAGTGCTTGAAATTGAGATCCAAAAATCCTATTTTATGTTCTTTGGTCGAGCACGAGAGAGATGAAGAACATACAGGTTTTGTGGTGTAATTTTCTAAATTAATTGAGGGTATTTTAGATATTTTTGAGTTTTTGCTGAACCAGCTGCAGTTGAATGGTCCGATCAGACTCATCCAGTTTTTTCACATTTTTTGGATGAGTTTGATAAAAATCATCCAACTGATTCATCTAAATGCTCCTATAAATGGTCAAAAACGAACATCATTTTTCACCTCCATTGAAATGATCCATCCTAATAGAGAAACGAATAGGCCTTTAATAGTGCAGCATTGCAAAATGTTTTCCCCCAAAATCGTGTCCATAATAAGGAAAATAGAGAGCCAACTTCCCATATATTCATTGGTGAGGCGCACAAACTCAAATTCATTGATACCATTTCACATGAGATAGAAATTAATCTTATGTAGTATTAGAAATGAGTAAGATCATGCGATTATAGGGGTTATTTTGATACATAAACTAATACTACCATGCATTGTGATATATACGCAGCTCTTCTTTAAGATAATATATTTTCTGTTAATCTCTACATTTGGTAGTAATTCTGATAACATCGGGGATGATATTTGGAACGATGAAAAGATTTCGGATCTATCAATGAGGAAGAGAGAGTAGAGATGTCAATCACTCGTGGAGATCGTTCTTATCTTAGACTTGGTTTTTGAAGATTTGGAGATTTTTCAAACCATCTAACGTCTCAATTAATTTAACTGTTAATTGTCTGACATGGACTCTTTTTTTGAATGAATTTTGATTAAAGAACAATTAAAAATTAATGTGTGCACTACCAGAGTCAAAAGATATTACTATGTAATACTTTAGGATCAAATCCAAAAATACCAAAAATTACACTACAAATTTGTTAGACTCAAGTAGAGTCATGAAACTAAAAGATAATTTTGTTGTTTTTACTCAAACTACACAGAAATCAAAGCGACCTAAATCAATAAGATAAAAGCATTGAGGAGAGAAAATTTGTAGGGATTCATTAAATCATAAATATAGTAATGAAACAAGAATTAGATAAGGTAACATTCTTAAAATAAAATCACTAGAGTAAAGTTAAATCACGCAACGTTCTATTCAGTTTTCGAAATCAAATCGCTAAGGTAAAGTTAAACTAGTCTCCCAGCATTTTTTTATCTCAAGAAGTCAAACGACTCAAACCTCTAACATAAATAACAAAAGAAAATCCTAAAAGTTAGTTTGGAGTAAAAAAAAAATCTTAGAAATGGATAAAGGAATATTTGGTCTAAAATGTAAGAACCGATCAGTTCATGTATTACTCTTTTATCTCTGGTAATCGTCAGACGAAGTAAATATCTTGTGTGAAGAAGGGGGACCGTTTGTCGCCAAGGGTAAGAGAAAAACATGCATAATTGCCAACCGGGGCGCTGTTGGACTAGCACGCCTCAAAGAATGTATTTTCTTGACCTTCTGAAGACATTTCTCCTCTAAATTTCCCTTAAGTAATTCACAAGCTATAAATATAATACTCCTAAAAACAAAATAACATAAATACAAATGAATAATGCAAAAAACAAAAAAAGATATTGAAAACTGAAAGAAAGAAGAAGAGAAGAGATATGAAAGATTGTTTCTTTGTTATTCAATCCTTAAGAGACATTACAATCTATGCTTTTGCTTTTATATAGGTTACAAGGGTTTTAACCTAGAGTCTAGAGTCTTCCAATGATTGCTGCACTTGCATGTTGATTATCATGTGGTTTCATTGTTATCGTATGATTCAAGTGAAGTAAACCGGTTTTCTGTCATCATTGCAGTACTAGTCTTCTCTGCAAATCCTTTCTTTTTGTCTTGTTCTGTAGGTAGCTGTTGACTCAATGTGGGCTTCGGAGTTGTGTTGGGTCTTGGACCTAGAAGGCTTCTTTGCAAAGTTTGCTCTTTACACTCCCCCGCAAACTTGGAGTGGATGGCACACCAACGCCAAGTTTGGTTCTGAGAATTTCAAATGGCCGTTGCGAAAGAGACTTGATAAATATATCTGCAAGCCATATATCTGCAAGCCATAGATCAGCAGGAATGTGATTGACGATTAACTTACCAAAAGTCACTTGCTCACGAACGTAATGGTACTGTGTTGCAAAGTGCTTCATGCGAGCGTGAAAGGTTGGATTGGCTGTGAGGTATACTGCCGAAAGATTATCACAGTAAAACTCTGGTGTAGAAGGGGGAGACACACCTAGATCTTGAAGCAGGTTTACCAGCCAAGTAGTTTCAGAGGCTGCCTCGGACATAGCTTTGTACTCAGCTTCAGTAGAGCTCTTGGAGACTGTGTCTTGTTTCTTTGAAGACCAGGAGATCATATTGCTTCCAAGAAAAGTACAGAAGCCTCCATGGAACGACTAGTGGATTTACAGCCGGCGTAGTCACTATCGCTGTATACTTTCAGCTTGGAATCTTTGTTTCTGTTAAACGAAATTCCCATGGTTGTAGTACCTTTGATATACCTGAGGATTTGCTTGAGAAAATTGAAGTCAGAGAGAGATGGAGCGTGCATCTTTTGACAGACGCAGTTAACATCGAATTGCAGATCTGGTCTTGTTAACGTCAGATACTGCAGACGACCTGCCAAGCTTCTAAAGTATCGAGGATCAGCGAATACAACATTTTGTTGTGGTGTCTTTTTAAGTTGTTGAGGAAGAGGTGTGGCAACAGGAGAACAAAAAGACATAGCTGCTGCAGCAAGGAGGTCTTGAGCATATTTTTGTTAAGATATAAACAGACCATTCTCATGATAGTGAATTTGAATGCCAAGGAAATAGTGGATTTTTCCAAGATCTTTCATTCTAAACTGCTTGTTTAGCTCATCAAGAAGAGTTGAGAGTAATGCTGATGAGTTTCCTGTAATAGGCATATTATCAACATAGAGAAGCAAAATAATGATGTCGTTACCTTTGAAACCGAAGAACAAGGAAGGATCCCTTACACTGCAAGTGAAGCCAAAATCAAGTAAGAAGTTGCTAAACTTTTCAAACCAGGCCCTTGGAGACTGTTTTAGGCCATAGAGGAATTTGTGTAAGAGACAAACATGATCAGGAAAGTCCTTGTCGACAATTCTGGCTGGATGTTTCACATATACTGTTTCGGTAAGGTCTCCATGGAGAAAGGCATTCTTTACATCCATTTGCTTAATTTCCCAGTTCATGATAGCTGCAAAGTGAAGAACAGCTCTAACTGTTGTTGTTCTGACCACTGGACTGTATGTTTCGAGATAATTGATGCCCTCTTCTTACTTGAATCCTTGAGCAACGAGTCTGGCTTTAAACTTATCCAATGAGCGTCTGCATTGAGCTTGACCCTAAAGACCCATTTGGAGCCTAAGACATGCATGTCTGGTGTTGTAGGGACCAAAGAAAAGGTATTTGCTTCTTTACAGTTACCCATTTCTTCATTCATTGTCGCTGTCCAGTTTGGATCTTTTAAAGTAGTCATTACTGTTTCAGGTTTAGGATATGATACCTTGTGTGTAAGAAGTGCATATCAAGGATTCGGTTTGGAGATGCCTGATTTTGATCGTGTTGTCATGGGATGAGTTGAGGCTTCTGCAAGAGCATTGACGTCTGCATTGCCACTGATATAATCGTTTGCGTCTGAAATCTCCACATTTGAGATTGATGATTGGGAGCTGTTGCATATAGGAACAAGGTCAATGCTTTCCGTACACTCAGTACTCCATCAACAACCTCAAGTGGTGATTCAGTCATTGTACTTGTTGTTGTAGGACCAATGGCATCAGTAGTAGTAGTAACAACTGTAGTTTGTGGGATCGCAGACGCTGGTATTTGAGTAACAGTGTCGGAGTGATCACATATTTCAGAGGCGTTTGAAAATTTTCTAAGCCATGCAGCATACAATGGTGTAGGTGAGGACCGTTGAAGATAATTGTATGTGTTGGCAAAGGGAAAACACGCTTCATCAAAGGTAACATGGCGACTGAGATAAACACGCCCAGTTGGAGGATATTGACATCTATATCCTTTGTACTTCTCAATGTAGCCTCGAAAGACACATTTAAGAGACCTTGGATCAAACTTGTTTAGAGTGTATGGTCTTAGAGTGGGAAATCAGGCACATCCAAAGGTTCTTAGAGCAGCATATTCTGGTGTTTTACCAAAGAGAGCTTTAACTTTTGTGATCCTTGAGAGCACTGGTTGGTAAAAGGTTATAGAGAAATTTTGATGTAAAGAAAGCTTCCACCCAAAAACTCTGTGGAGTAGCACTTTGAAACATCAAGGTGAGTGCCATTTCAGTTAACTGTCTATGCTTCCTCTCTGTATTCCGTTTTGTTGCGGAGTGTGAGGACATGACATGAAATGTTGGATACTAGTGGTTTGCAGATGAGTAAGAAATCTGTTACTTATAAATTCTCCTCCTCCGTCTGATTGAGAGGTTACAATTTCTGTTTGCAGCAAATTTTCAACAAGGAGTTGATACTTGATGAATGTAGAACAAAAATCAGACTTCTTCTTTAAAGGGTAAAGCCAACAATATCAGGAATAGTTGTCAATAAACACTGCATAAAATCTGAATCCTTGAACAGAAGAAACAAGAGAAGGACCCCATAGATCACAATGCACTCTTTCTAGGGGTCTTGAAGCAAGAAAAGTATAAGAACTAAATGACAATCTTGAACTCTTCCCAAGGTGACATGATTCACACATCTTGCTGATACTTTTATTAACTTGAATTGCCTTATTTGAAAAGAGAAATTGAAGCACTTGTTGATTTGGATGTCTTAATCTCTGATGCCAAACTTCATCACTTGTCTTGATTTGTCTTGTAGAATACAACATCTGATACTTCGGATCATCCAGCTTATAGAGACCGTTATTTTCCCTTCCCTTTGTCAGAAGTTTGTGCATTGCCTTGTCCTTAATAACAACATCATTAGAATCAAAAGTGACAGCACATGGATAATCTTCAGTTAACTTTGAAACTGACAACATATTCTTTGCTATTTCAGGACAAACCAACACGTCTTTAAGAGAAATGTTACCTGATGTTGAAGGAAGATTAGCGGAACCAACATGAGTGATTGGAAGCGGAACCAACATGAGTGATTGGAAGGAAATTTCCATCACTTGCTATTACCATGTCAGTCTCATGATATGGTTTAGTTTGTTGCAGATGTTGAGCAGAGCTAATGATATGAGCCGTTGCAGCAGAATCTGGATACCAGCTGTTGTCCTCTCTGACATCAGTAATGTGTAGAGCAGAGAAAGCTGCTGCATTAATTGCAGGTTGAGCCGGTTGCTGATACTCTTCGTAAAACCTGTACCAACACTCGAATGCATTATGTCCTCGTTTCCCACATATTTGACAGACTGGCTTCTCACTTGTGTTGACTGTAGGTTGGGGTGAGTTTGCAGAAGATGAAAATAGTTTGTGAAAGCCACAACCTCTGGTGGAGTAACTACCTCATCCTCTGCCTCTGTTTCCACATCCTCTGTGTGAGTAGCTAGATGACCTTGTGGAGTTGAAGGCCAAGTGTGGTGAGACATCAGTGGAGACATAGTAACCTTGGAGTCTATCATCGTAGCCGGTGAGGCGACGTAGGTAGGAGAAGGTAGTCGATCCATTGAGTCCTCGATAACAGTAATAATAGGCTCATACTCACAACCTAAACCTTTTAAAGCTACAAAGATCTTCATTTTCTCACTAACCGGATCTCCTATAGAAGCTAGCTGATCACAAATATCCTTGATTTCTCTAAGATAATCTGACATGATTTTATCTAGTTTCTCAGCATTTTGAAGACGCCTTTGTAGCTCAAATAGCCTAGAGGACGATGTTAGGTTAAAGTGAGAGATTAAGGTTTCCCATACCTCTTAAGCAGTTGCAGATCCAACCACCTGTCGCAGAACATTCTCAGTAATGGAGCCAAGCAGCCACGCTTTAACAACTTGGTCAGATCTGGACCAGGTTTCAAAATCTGGGTTGAGAATGTCTTTGGTTCTGCCATTATTGTTGTTGCGAATGGGGATGTTATCAGCAGCTGGTTTGACAGCACCATTGACAAAGCCAAGAAGAGCTTGAGTGCACAGAAAAGATTCAAACTGAGACTTCCAAATGATATAATTTTTTTCGGTGAGTTTTATAGTAACACAGTTTGAAATGTGTAAAGAAGGAGAAGAATAGGGTTCTATGGTTCTGTTCATGGCTCTGATACCATGAAAGAAAGAAGAAGAAAAGATATATGAAAGATTGTTTCTTTGTTATTCAATCTTTAAGAGACATTACAATCTATGCTTTTGCTTTTATATAGGTTACAAGGGTTTTAACCTAGAGTCTAGAGTCTTCAATGATTACTGCTCTGGCATGTTGATTGTCACGTGACTTCATTGTTATCGTATGATTCAAGTGAGACAAACCGATTCTATGTCATCACTACCGTACTAGTTTTCTCTGCAAATTCTTTCTTTTTGTCTTGTTCTACAGGTAGCCGTTGAATCGTTGTGGGCTTTGGAGTTGTGTTGGACCTTGGACCTAGAAGTCCTCTTTGCAAAGTTGTATCGTTTTGAGTTTTGCTCTTTACAAAAAGACACAAAAATGTGTAGAGGATTTTCGGGCGTTGTGGTTGGTTAAATCTTGAACATGAAAAATAAATCATTAATTTCCAGAAAATAATATTAAAATCTTAAATTTAGACACAATTCGAGTTAAGCATTTTATGTTACCAAAATCAAATATCTTCAATCTACAACTTTGGATTTCACCAACATCAAAACAAACAAACAATAAATCAACAATTTTTGATGAGTATGCGCTGAAATGTTTAGTTATGATGATATTATCATATGTTAACTATAGTACAAAAACTCTATTATCGTTTTGAAATAAAGAAGAGTTAAATGAAGTGGTACGGGAGTTCCTTCGAGAGCAAGCAATGAATATCCTAAAAAGAAGAAATGGAAAACTCGATGAGTGCGATGGTACAGTTGGAGAAATGTGTCTTCGTTCGAAAAAGGTTTCTTCTTTCTTTATAATTTTAACTTGGAAAAACTAATATGAAATTTAACCAAAACAATATGAACCTTAAAGCTCTCACGGAGATCACCCACGACCCACCTACCCTCCCTTTGAGAATTATTTGCAGAAAAAAAAAAAAGAATATTCAGCTTTACAATTTGACATCCTTTAGTTATGAAAGCAAAAACAAATACTATTTTTTTTTTTTCAGTATAACATTCTTTTGTCATGGAAGAAAGACCAATATAATGTGAAGATTGTTGTTAAAGTGTACCTTACTTTTTTGAAGTTGTGAATTTTTCTGTTATCTTAGTATCCATTATCTACAACTCTGTTTTTTTTTTTTTTTTTTTTTTAAAAAAATGGGCCGTTTACATTACAATTTCACTAACAACATCTTGAAAATAAGAGTTAATTTGTCTTTTTCCGCCAAAAATTATAAACTAACTACAACAAAAAACATAAAGTTAAAAGAATTTATCATTTAAAAATAGAAGTTTAATCACAACTTAAAATCACATATTTTACACAACTAAAATAGTCTAATATTTATGTCGATCTTTAGTTAAGTCTAAATTTAGAGTATGGGACATGTTGAATAGTCTGATTTTTTTTTTCATCAAAATAGGATTTTATTTATGAATTCATAAAATCAAGATATCGATATATTTTATGTAAAGTTCACAATAAGTAGAATCAAATGTATAATAGTAAATACTTAAGATTAATGTATGCATTTTTAACAAAAAAGATTAATGTATACATATATTGTAAATTAAGTTGGGATCTCACTGCGGTACTGCGACCTATAAAGTTATATTTTAGATATATGTATAACGCATAAAATTAAGCACAAAATCATGATAACTACTGCATTTTAAAATAAACTATTTTCTATATCTCTAATATTATTTTAACTTTTAAGAAATGGAAAACCTTTTCTTGCATGGCTGCCTACTTTATGAAAAGCTTAGAACTTCTTAAGTGAAGCCATCCACATGTTATTGAAAATATATTTAAACTTTACAATTAATTTACACCTTTAATTATTACCCATCACTAATTAGCTTACTTTGGAATCACACCCTCTAACGTTTCTCAGTAATTTGATAAGCTAATTTAATGCTGATTAAGAACTAATTAAGTAAACACTAAATATTGATTGCTAAATTTCGAAAATATATATGATAAAAATTAAAAACAATTTTGATCAATAACAATGATGATTTATTGAATCGCATAAACATAATCAATATTGAAATGAATACTATAAAAATAACTCATTCTTCTCATAATTATGTGATTACTGATTAGTTACCATTGTACTTGATATATGATGTGAGTAGTTAAATCATACGAATTCACGTTACCATTTCATCATTCCACATTACCTTTAAGTAAACCTTAATCAGTTAACATGTATAAATAAGTATCCATTTTCATTGCTAATGTCTTTCTCTCTTTTACCATCAATGCCAATGGCAAGAACCATCATCAAAACTCTCTCCTTCTTCTTTCTCATTGCCGCAACGGCTCCTTCATTTTCCACCGCAACCTCCGCCACAGACACATTCGTCTACGGCGGCTGCTCCCAGCAAAAATTCTCTCCGTCCTCTGCTTATGAGTCAAACCTCAACTCTCTTCTCACTTCTCTAGTCAACTCAGCCACATACTCATCCTACAACAACTTCACCATCATGGGCTCTTCCTCCTCGGACACAGCCCGTGGCCTCTTCCAATGCCGCGGTGACCTCTCCATGCCCGACTGCGCTACGTGTGTGGCACGTGCCGTCTCTCAAGTTGGCCCTCTTTGTCCTTTCACCTGCGGTGGAGCACTCCAGCTAGCCGGCTGCTACATCAAGTACGATAATATCAGCTTCCTTGGCCAAGAAGACAAGACCGTTGTCCTCAAGAAGTGTGGACCCTCTGAGGGTTACAACACTGATGGGATCGGCCGGAGAGACGCCGTTCTCACGGAGCTAGTCAACGGTGGAGGGTATTTTCGAGCGGGAGGGTCCGGTGATGTTCAAGGTATGGGACAGTGTGTAGGAGATCTAACGGTATCGGAGTGCCAAGACTGTTTAGGAACGGCCATCGGACGGCTAAAGAATGATTGTGGCACGGCCGTCTTCGGAGACATGTTCTTGGCTAAGTGTTACGCAAGATATTCAACTGATGGCGCACAACACTATGCCAAGTCTCATAGTTGTAAGTTTTCTTTACTTACTATTATAAGTAAGGCAAGTCTCTAAAATATAAATTTGTTTGTTTTGTTTATTCTCTCTAAAAAAAACTTGAGTTATCTATATTGCTTTAGAATTTGTTTTGAATAGTATAATGAAAACTTACTGAAAATAAAGATTTGCACTGAGATTTAAATGAAGCAAGACCCTTATGTTTTTGCATTGCTAACTGTTGTTGATTAAATAGATAAAGCAAACTACGGAGGTGAAAGGACGTTTGCGATCATCATAGGACTACTAGCTGCAGTTGTTCTTCTAATTATCTTCCTTCTTTTCCTCAGAGGTGTTTGCAGTCGTGGCGGAGGTAAAATTATTTTTCTTACATAATTTCTAGTTTTACCTGATTTATTTCACAAAAG
>NC_025696.1:26214944-26216071 GCF_000633955.1 Camelina sativa
AACTGATGTCAAAAAAAAAAAAAAAAACACATATTCAAGTTATACATGCATGGATTTTATGATAAAGGTATGTCATGAGTCGTCATGTAATATTTAAGATGCTTGCACGTGCATCATAAAATTAGGTGAATCGAGGAGTAGTACAGTAACCTTTATTATTAGGATATTCAAAGTTTTAATTAATATGTGTATATAAAATTTAAAAATTTTCAGGTAAATAAATGTCAAAGTTCTGAGGATTCGCAAGAGCGTGGATCTCAAAGAAGCAAAAAAAAATCAGATGAGATGTATATCGCTTTGGATTCTGTCAAAACTTTATTTCTTTTCTACTTTTTTCAGCATATTTTAATTATTTTTGTTTGGATTGTTGTTACATAATACTTGTGATAATAATTATTTTAAATGGAAAAGAGATAAGAAAAGGAAGTCTTAAGAAATGCATATCCGAAACAAAGCTTACGAGTTTACGACTAAAGCAACAAAGTAAAAGGGGGGATAGCAAAAGAGAGGTCTAAAACTAAAAGCAAAAGTTTATGTCGATCTTTATTTGTCAAATGGCATATATTCTCTTCTAAAGATACCAAATTGTATAATATTATTCTCAAATGTTACCTTCACTTTAAAGAGAAAGCAATGCATATGTTTTCTTACGTTAAAAAATATTTTTCTTTATTATTATTTGAGAAACATTCTAAAATAACACTAATCAAAGTTTTTCTTCCAAAGTTAGCACATATGCTTAAATCTTCCAAAATTAACATTAGTGAATTATTATTATTAATTTATCTTAATTAACAAAACTAATAATAAATTTTTACATTATCTTATCGATTTATTAGATTTACGATCTTGATCGGTAAAGGCGAAGCTTCCGGTGATAGTGAAACTTCCGGCGAAGCTTGTGGTGAAGCTTCCGACGAAGCTTCTTCTTCTTCTTGTTCTTCTTCTTCTCTGGGCATCAGTTCCAATATCAAATTTAGAAATTCTCGACAAAAAGACGATGTTGAAACAAATCGAAACGACAACGTCGACGAGATTGCCACCACCACCCACCAATGCTAATTAATAAGAATCATAGGTCTTTGTTCTCCGCTGCTGAGACAACCAGAGCTTATGAATGTGAAGGG
>NC_025696.1:26216418-26260830 GCF_000633955.1 Camelina sativa
GAGTAGAAACAAAGATGTTTTGCTGGATGAAGGAAGTGGAAGAGAACTTAAAGCTTATCCTCCACTTAGATCCTTAGGCTTTGTTTTTTAGTAAATGAAATATTGGGTATTGGAATTATTGGATATTGAATGAAATCTGAACTATTGGAAAATTTTGGGTATTAGAACTGTTGAGAAATGTTGGTAATGAATGAAGTCTGATTATGAGTGGTGGCTTGAATTGTTGGGTATTAGAATTTGAACTGTGAATGAAATGGAAAAATATGGGTAATCTTGAAGCTGAAATGTGTATTTGAAGGCTAATATCTCATTGTTAGACATCAAGGTTATTGCATACCAAGTGTTTGATATAAAGTCATTGAGAAAAATCAACTGGTAAAGAGTAAGAAAGTTCTTCATCATCGTCGATTTTGATGTCTTCGGCTTGTATTGCGTTGGTTATGGAGTTGGCTTGTAGTATTGATAAGGCCGCATAGAATGGGATTGATCTTCTCGTTTTTGTCGTTACTATATTTGAGATTTCTGAATATTTAGGAAAGTCATCCTAAACATTATGAAATCCTTCCTAAAACTCAATAAATGAGCTTTTGAATCATTTAATTTTTGTTTTGCCTTAATGTATCATAGATTGCTCCATTTAGTGAGGATATCTGATTTTATTTTGTGGACATCCTAATATTTTATCTATATATGTATAAGAGTAATAATTTGATATTGTGTCTTCCTAAATATTTTATCAAGGGTATTATGAAATTAAAGGTTTCTTTCCTAAATATTATTGAATCTTTCCTAAATTAATCTCTTTTTAGTGTTTTGTCGTAATATGTGGAAGATATCTCCATTAGTGAGGGGTAATTATATCATTTTTGTGCATATTTGGCTGTTTACTAATATCCAGACATTTTATAAGGGATTAAGATCTTGTGAAATTTATACGAGTGGGTTTGGGTTGTGTTCATGTGTTATGTATGTGGAAATGAAGAAGAATCTGACAGCGTGATATATATATATATATATATATATATATTTTTTTTTTTTTAATGAAAGTCATTATGAATGTTAAACGATCATTCCTAAACCATCACACAATCTTTCATGAATGAAAATTCATTTATGAAAGCCCAATATGACAAAGATTATTCCATCAATGAAGAGTAAAAATTTCAATTTTGTGCATATTCTCATGTTTGTCAATGTCTAGGATTTTTATGAAAGTTTTCCTGAAGTTCATCCTGAATTCTAAACTTTTTATGAATGTCATCATGAAATTCAAAAAACTTTCCTGAATTGGCATTTTCGGTAGGAAAAAAAACTACAATTGGCATCAATCTTTGTGTGAACAATGTACTTTTAAGGATTCACTAGATAATATGAAGTGACAACCATTTATCTCAAATTTTTCTAAATTAATATGGAATGAACCTAAGAACAACCTCAATCATCACTAGAAGAAAAGTGGAGACATAAAAGGGCAATATGAGTCGTTTATAAAGCAATCTGAGTCAACACTAGGTACTCAACAACACCTAGAAGCAATCGAAGAAGTTTCTTATAAACAACACTTATCTCAGCTTCTTTGAAACCATAATCCAAACTTGGATGACTTGAAGCTGTTAGATTCAAAGGAAGTCCGATGTTGTAGAAATCATTAACAAGCTCAGAGAATTGAGCAAACATAAGCTTCCCAATCGCAACAATGGCCAATCTCGTGTTATCCATAGTAACTCCGGTCTATGTTCCCTGGAAGTTACCACCATGGATCGCCATGTTCCTCAAAACATCGATCAACGCGTTGTCGTTAACAGAGTTATTTTCACTCTCAATCGATTTCGTAGCTTGAGGCTTCTGCAACGGATCCATGTCGTCAAGCTTATGAGCTAATTTCATGTATGAGTTTCCGTCGGGGACGTGCTCCATTATCGCCGCTGCTACAATTTTTCCAGGGTGATGCTTCAAACGATGAGTCAGATGATCAATGAACTCAGGCTTCTCACTCATCACCTCCTTGAAGATCACGGATAAAACCTCAGCTAACAACGCTTGAAAATTGGCTTTGGAGTTAGGACGTGCGGTGAGGAGTCCGGCGATGTAAGAGATAGGACGAGATCGCCGGAAGCTTCCGGAGAGGAAGCGAAAGAGAGATGTTGTGATTGAGGAGACTCGTAATCGCTTCGAGGATCTCAAATCAGAAATCTGAGTATCCGTGGAGTAAAGTGTTGACTCGTACGAGCATGGCGACTTTTGTGGCTTCTCAAAGAAGCTGAGATTTAGGTACATAATCGGTGGAGGCAGAGCATAAACTAATAATTTTTTTTTTAAATTAAAAAGATATAAATTTGTGCTAGTTTTGGAATACTGAGACTCTATGCTAATTTTGGAAGAAAAACTTAAAATGGTGCTATTTTTGAGAATTGCCCTTATTACTTTTTTCAGAAATTTTATAATTTGATTAGTTATCAGGTTTATAGACCCGTCATGAGTCCATAACTAACCATAACTAGCTAGGAGTGGGGGACCCTTTTTTTGTTTCTATCAAAGGAGTGGGGATCATGAACATTATTCTGTTTTACAAAAAGTGGCATTTTGACACATTTCACATAAATTAAAAAACATTAAAATATACATATCTATCTAATATATTAAAGGAGTAGTCGAAAAACCTCACATTCAATCTCACAAAAATTGACCTCCCTTGTCCTTAAAATATTTTTAGATAAGTTTTTTTCTCCTCAGACTTAGGATTACTATTTTGCCATTAATGAGATTCAAAATCTGGACGTTTTTACCTTTTTTATAATTTTAAAAAATTATTAAAATAAATTGCAAAAATATACGAAAAACTCGGTATCTCGATATTAAACACGGCCATCACGTTCAATCTGCTCATGTAGCCAGGCAGGACCCCCCAAATCTATGTATGTATTTGACTTACCATCATGTGTAACGCTCTTTGCAATCGACCGCACCACTCCGTTTGACTTGGGTGAAGCTAGATGAACTGACACTACCTGCATTTGAGTAATTACCTGATCAATCTTACGTAGAATTGAGCGGTACTTAGGCCATTCCTGAGGTCTCTCGATCGCACGTGTTACTGCTCCACAATCTATCCAGACTTCACATGATAAGATCTGTAAGTCCCGCAAATTCTCCAGACACCATAAAAGGCATTGCAGCTCTGCAGCAGTTCGATTCACTGTCGGTAAAAAAACATGTCGGGAATGAAACAACACGTCACCCACATGATTCCTAAGTATCCAAGTTCCACCCGCAAAGGACTGACTATTGACCCATGAAGCGTATAAATTACATTTGAGCGTTCCAACAGCCGGTCTAGTCCATCTCCTTTGTAAAACCAAAGCTCTTCCACCACCCAAAACAAAAGTTTGTTCTTGATTTTGCAACCTGTTCTGTTTTAACCATTCTTCTGCATCTGCCGCAGCACCCGCAATTAGCACATGAGAATCTTGATTCCTTCTATTGAAGACCACCGCATTGTGTGCCTTCCAAATCTCCCAAAGTATCCAGGGTATAGCAACCCTTATATTCGTTGGTATCTCAGTTTTGGTGAGTAACAACAACAAATAATCAATATTCTCCAAAACTGATACTTAAAAACCTTGGACAGGCAATGGCAAAGCAGTTTCAGACCAAACCTTTATCGTGAAAGGACAATGAAACAAAACATGTGACACAGTTTCGTCTCCATTATGGCAAACCAGACAGACCATATTAATTTGCAAACCATGACTCCTTAAGCAATCTGCCACCGCCAAAGCACCTGATAACACTCTCCAGAAAAACATTCTAATTTTTGGAGCCATCTCTACTGTCCATATCTTCCCTTTCAATGCATTTAATGCTTTTGAACTTTCTGATTCTCCACCAAACCCCTCAGCAACTTTAGATATCAGGCAATACCCACTCTTAACTGAATAGTTCCCATCATTAGTATACACCAGCACCATTCTATCATGTAAGCAGGAGTCCGGAGGGAACGATCTGATTTTGGCTACATCACAAGGAGGAAAAAGTTCTTGTAAAGCCTGGAGGTTCCAATCTCCTTGATTGGTTATAAGTTCAAAAACTTGGAGATTCAGATTAATCATCTGTTCCTTATTACACGGTCTCCTTGGAAGATCATCAAATACCCACTTATCCAACCAAACACTAGTATCCTGACCATTACCTATAGACTTCATTAGGCCCTTCTCCAGCAATTCTCTACCAAAGAGTATACTTCTCCATGCATATGAAGGTCGTGGACCAAGTGTAGCCTCCATAAGAGATGTCGTTGGGAAATATCTGGCTTTATAAACCCGCGCCAACAACGAAGACGGGGCATCCAATAAACGCCAAGCCTGCTTCGCAAGGAGAGCCTGGTTAAAACGTCCTATATCCCGGAACCCTAAACCTCCCTGGTCCTTTGACTTACACATTTTCTCCCAAGAAACCCAATGCATTTTCTGTTTCTCTTCTACTGCATTCCACCAGAAACTAGCCATAGCACTCGTTATCTTCTTACATTGATGGTTCGAGAGCGGAAGCAGGACATTGCATACACCGGTAAAGCCAACACTACAGCTTTAAGTAGAACTTCCTTTCCTCCCAAAGAAAGTGTTTTCTCAAACCAACCTCTTAGTCTAGAAGTTAACCGGTCCTTTATGTACGCTAACATGTCCTTCTTGGAGCCACTGAAACATTCTGGGAGACCTAAATACTTCCCGGCACCTCCCTCCTGTTCAATACCTGTAAACAACCCGATAACCCTCTCATATATGGATCCAATTTCTTCCTAAAGGTTATCGAAGACTTTTGGTATAAGAACTCACACCATGTCCGTACATGTCCGTACGTCTGTACAACCAACTCATGATGGGCCATCCGTACACATTAGAAGATCAGCGAGTCCAGCCCACAAGCTAGAGTCTCCAACGGTCACAAATGATCTAGAACCATCCTTAACCTAGCCGTTGTCCACATTACACAAGTGGGAAGCAAGAGAAGTCAAATAGGAGTCACATGTGTGGTTAAGGAAGACATGTAACTTTCGNTTGTGTCGATCGACACTGATGCCGAGCATCGATTTCCTTCGATGATGGGCCGTCCGTACACATTAGAAGATCAGCGAGTCCTGTCCACAAGCTAGAGTCTCCAACGGTCAAAAAGGATCTAGAACCATCCTTAACCTAGCCATTGTCGACATTACACAAGTGGGAAGCAAGAGAAGTCAAATAGGAGTCACATCTGTGTTTAAGGAAGACATGTCACTTTCGGTCATGTAACTTGTGCAGAGGATCTATAGAGAATATTCTACTTTGTATAGTCTTTAAATAGATTGTAACTAGGACCCATTTTTAGTAAGAAGTGAGAATTCTTCTTCTCAATATTCTTTTACACTCCACACTCTCTTTCTATCTTTCTCGTTTACACTCTACGATTCTCTTCTCTTTCTCGATCACTTGTTCTACTCTTAGTAGTTCTTTCTATTCTTACATGGTATCAGAGCGGTTATGCTCCTCATTCTAAATCTCACACCCACCAACTACTTCCACTTCATCTCTCTTTCCATTTTCTGTTTCGACTTTGAAAGTCAAGTCTCTTTATCCGTTGGACAATAGCTTTACCCAACGGTTATTTCGACATGGAAGGGTCTAAAACCTTGATTGTTCCAGTTACTCTCAAAGGAGAGAACTATTTTTTTGTGGGCAAGAACCACAAAGACGGCACTATGTGGCCGAGGGCTTTGGACCCATATTACATCAAATGAAGCTCAAAAAGAAGAGCTCAACGAAGACGACAAAGCTGTAGCTGCAAGTGGTGAGGAAAAATGGGTCCAAGAAGACCAAGGTGTTCTCGCCATCATACAAAACTCCATTGATGCTCCAATACCCGAAGCCTACTCGTATTGCGAAACAGCCAAGGATTTATAGGACACCTTGCAAAATGTGTTCGGTAACACTACCAACTTAAACCGAGTATTTGAGATCAAGAGGGCCATTAACAACCTTAGCCAAGAAGACATGGAGTTCACCAAACATTTTGGGAAGTTTCGATCTCTTTGGGCTGAACTTGAGGTGCTTCGGCCGGCCACTCTCAATCCGGTCATCTTGAACGAGCGGCGAGAACAAGACAAGGTGTTCGGCCTACTCCTTACTTTGAATCCTTCCTACAACGACCTCATCAAACACATCCTTAGGTCGGACAAACTACCAAACCTTGATGATGTGTGTAGCGAGATTCAGAAAGAACACGGTTCAATAGGCTTGTTTGGGAACAAAGGAGAGCTTGCAATGGCCAACAAGGTGGAGATAGCTTCCGCGAACAAAGGCTACTTCAAACACGATGACAAGAATCCACCTATTTGTGAGCATTGTAAGAAAGTTGGACATTTCAAGAGCCGATGCTGGATCCTTCACCCTCACCTCCGTGTGAATTGACCGATGAATAACCGTGGAGGACCAAGAGCTCATCAATCGACTATGGTGACCGAAGCAACAACCTCCGAACCAAACCAACAAGTATCCGGAGGAAATGGAACTGCCCTAGCAGCTTCATCTGAGCTAGTAAGGAGATCCGATCTTGATGCACTCATCAAAGCCCTCAAGGAGGCTTCCGGTAACTCCTTTCTTGCTTTAACACCGAATAAACCCCTTATAGTTGATTCTGGTGCATCTCATCACATGATTAGTGATTCTAAGTTGATTAGTGACATTAAACCTGCCTTAGGAAATGTGATTATTGCTAATGGTGAAAAAATACCGGTTAAGGGAATAGGAAACTTAAAATTGTTTGACAAAGAATCTAAAGCTTTTTACATGCCTAGTTTTACTTCTAATATCCTATCCGTTAAAAGGGCTACAACTGATTTAAATTGCTATGCAATATTCGGACCTAATGAGGTTTATTTTCAGGATATTGAGACAAGTAAAGTGCTTGGTCAAGGTTCTACTCAAGATGATCTCCATTTGCTTAAGGACCTAAACTTATCTTCTCCGAATTCCTCTTGTTTTAGTTCAATTTCTAGTAATGCAAACAATGTTATTTGGCATGCTAGACTAGGACATCCTCATTCTCGAGCTCTAGAACTTATGTTTCCAAATATTTCTTTTACGAATGATGAATGTGAGGCTTGTATTCTTGGTAAACATTGCAAATCTGTTTTTCCCAAGTCATTAACTATTTATGATAATTGTTTTGATCTTGTTCATTCCGATGTTTGGACCTCTCCATGTTTACCTAGAGAAAATCAGAAATATTTTGTGACTTTTATTGATGAAAAATCTAAGTATACTTGGCTAACTTTGCTTCCTTCTAAAGATAGGGTTCTTGAAGCTTTTATTAATTTTCAAAATTATGTGACTAACCATTATAATGCCAAGATTAAGATTTTGAGATCAGATAATGGTGGAGAATATACAAGTCATGTTTTCAAACAACATCTCAACAAACATGGGATAATTCATCAAACCAGCTGCCCGTATACCCCACAACAAAATGGTGTCGCCGAAAGGAAGAATAGGGATCTCATGGAGGTGGCTCGGTCTATGATGTTTCATACTCATGTACCAAAACGTTTTTGGAGTGATGCTGTTCTAGCCACATGTTATCTCATCAACCGGACGCCTACAAAGATTTTGCGAGATGTCTCTCTATTCGAGGTATTAAACAAAGAGAAACCTACTTTGGATCATCTTCGTGTATTCGGTTGTGTTTGCTTTGTGTTAAGACCAGGAGAATTACGGGATACGCTTGATGCCAAGAGTACCAAAGGAATGTTCATTGGCTATTCCACCGCTCAAAAGGGCTACAAATGTTATGATCCAGAAGCAAGGCGAGTTCTAGTCTCTCGTGATGTGAAGTTTGTCGAACATCAAGGCTTTTATGATAAGAGAAATTGGGAAGATCTTCAAGACTTATCTATCTCGGCTTCCGATAAGGCTAGAAACCTCCGGATCATCCTTGAACAGCTAGGTGTGGAAAATGATCGGGCCAACCAACAACCAGCTGAGCCAAACTTACCAAGAGAGCCTAGTCTACCTAATGAAGCTGAACCAAGTCAATCTACCGATCCTGACCCAGTCTCCGATCCGATAGATGCAACACACGCCGATGAAGATACATTACAACATGTTGAAACTGAGGTGCAAAGTGAGGACGAAAGCACACCAACCAAAGCTGGAGATGAGGAAAATGATCATGAGGAGGTCATCCCACTACGACGTAGCCAACGCCTGGCAGTAACACCATTAAGAGACAGCCAACGGATTGCCTCGCAAAACAATCGCGTGTACTATAACAATGCAGCAGTAGAACATCCGATTCAAGCAGTTTGTACTCTGGCTCACTTTCCGGCGTAACACCAAGCCTTTCTTAGCCAAATTGATGATCATTGGGTTCCCCAGACATATGAGGAGGCCAAAGACCAAAAGGTATGGCGTGATGTGGTTCAAGCGGAGCGAACAGCTATGGAGAAAAACCATACATGGGATGAATCTAACTTACCAAAAGGGAAAAAGGCTGTCACATCGCGCTGGATCTTCACTATTAAGTATAAGAGTAACGGGGAGATCGAACGCCATAAGGCTCGCCTAGTTGCACGCGGGTTCACGCAAACGTACAGGGAGGACTATCGAGATACGTTTGCTCCGATGGCCAAGCTACATACGGTTAGAGTCGTTCTCTCCTTGGCAATGAATCTAGATTGGGAACTTTGGCAAATGGATGTCAAGAATGCATTCTTACAAGGCGAGCTTGAAGATGAGGTTTATATGAGGCCACCACCCGGGTTAGAAGACACTATTGGTCCAGGAAAAGTCTTGAAGCTCAATAAGGCTATATATGGCCTTAAACAGTCACCAAGAGCATGGTACCACAAACTGAGTACAACCTTACTTGGAAGAGGCTTCCGCAAGTCCGAATCAGATCACACACTCTTCACACTACCAAGTGACAAAGGTATTGTAGTCATTCTAGTATATGTTGATGATATCATCATATCTGGAAGTGACAAGGTAGGCATTCAAGATACTAAAGAGTTTCTTAAATCAGTTTTTGATATTAAAGATCTTGGAGAGCTTAAGTATTTCCTTGGGATAGAAGTATATCGATCTGATAAGGGATTATTCTTATCACAAAGAAAATATGCACTTGATCTCTTAAGTGAAGCAGGAAAGCTTGGATCAAAGGCTGTAACTACACCACTTGAGGAAAACTACAAGACAGCCGGAAAGGGGGAGCTTGAGGCAGCTCCATTTGAAGATGTCACACGATGTCGACGTCTAGTAGGTAAGCTTATATATCTGACTATTACTAGACCTGATATTTGTTTTGCTGTGAACCAGGTAAGTCAACATATGCAAAACCCAACTAGACATCACTGGAACATGGTAAATCGAATCCTCAAGTACATCAAAGGATTACCGGGACAAGGCATATGGATGGGAAGGAATGAAAGCACCGAATTGGTGGGATATTGCGATGCTGACTATGTCGGAGACCGTGGGGATTGTCGTTCAACCACCGGATATTGCACGTTCTTAGGAGGGAACCTGGTCACATGGAAAAGCAAGAAACAAAAGGTGGTCTCACTATCGAGTGTGGAGTCCGAGTATAGGGCCATGAGGAAGCTGACTACCGAACTTATGTGGCTTAAAGCCTTGTTGAAGGATCTTGGAGTCGAATCATCAAAACCCATCACTATGCACTGTGACAATGAGGCAGCCATTCATATAGCCACCAACTCCATATTCCACGAGAGAACGAAACACATTGAAGTTGATTGTCACAAGGTGCGAGAGCNAGATGAGGTTTATATGAGGCCACCACCCGGGTTAGAAGACACTATTGGTCCAGGAAAAGTCTTGAAGCTCAATAAGGCTATATATGGCCTTAAACAGTCACCAAGAGCATGGTACCACAAACGGAGTACAACCTTACTTGGAAGAGGCTTCCGCAAGTCCGAATCAGATCACACACTCTTCACACTACCAAGTGACAAAGGTATTGTAGTCATTCTAGTATATGTTGATGATATCATCATATCTGGAAGTGACAAGGTAGGCATTCAAGATACTAAAGAGTTTCTTAAATCAGTTTTTGATATTAAAGATCTTGGAGAGCTTAAGTATTTCCTTGGGATAGAAGTATATCGATCTGATAAGGGATTATTCTTATCACAAAGAAAATATGCACTTGATCTCTTAAGTGAAGCAGGAAAGCTTGGATCAAAGGCTGTAACTACACCACTTGAGGAAAACTACAAGACAGCCGGAAAGGGGGAGCTTGAGGCAGCTCCATTTGAAGATGTCACACGATGTCGACGTCTAGTAGGTAAGCTTATATATCTGACTATTACTAGACCTGATATTTGTTTTGCTGTGAACCAGGTAAGTCAACATATGCAAAACCCAACTAGACATCACTGGAACATGGTAAATCGAATCCTCAAGTACATCAAAGGATTACCGGGACAAGGCATATGGATGGGAAGGAATGAAAGCACCGAATTGGTGGGATATTGCGATGCTGACTATGTCGGAGACCGTGGGGATTGTCGTTCAACCACCGGATATTGCACGTTCTTAGGAGGGAACCTGGTCACATGGAAAAGCAAGAAACAAAAGGTGGTCTCACTATCGAGTGTGGAGTCCGAGTATAGGGCCATGAGGAAGCTGACTACCGAACTTATGTGGCTTAAAGCCTTGTTGAAGGATCTTGGAGTCGAATCATCAAAACCCATCACTATGCACTGTGACAATGAGGCAGCCATTCATATAGCCACCAACTCCATATTCCACGAGAGAACGAAACACATTGAAGTTGATTGTCACAAGGTGCGAGAGCAAATTCAACTCGGTGTCACCCTCCCATGTCACACCGACAGCAAAGAACAACTAGCCGATATTCTTACAAAGGCAGCAAGTCCACAAGTGTGTGAGTATATTCACCCTAAGCTCGGCCTTAAAGATCTCACTTGGCCATGAGGTTCACTACCTCGGCACCTACACTCTTTTTCCCTTATGTTTAGTTTTTCCCAAGTGGTTTTCTATACTAAGGTTTTTTTAATGAGGTGGGTGCTCGTGAGTCCAAGCTTGATGCTCATACTCGATCAAGCTTGAGGGGGAGTATAAGAACTCACACCATGTCCGTACATGTCCGTACATCCGTACAACCAACTCATGATGGGCCGTCCGTACACATTAGAAGATCAGCGAGTCCAGCCCACAAGCTAGAGTCTCCAACGGTCACAAAGGATCTAGAACCATCCTTAACCTAGCCGTTGTCGACATTACACAAGTGGGAAGCAAGAGAAGTCAAATAGGAGTCACATGTGTGTTTAAGGAAAACATGTCACTTTCGGTCATGTAACTTGTGCATAGGATCTATAGAGAATATTCAACTTTGTATGGTCTTCAAATAGATTGTAACTAGGAACCAATTTTAGTAAGAAGTGAGAATTCTTCTTCTCAATATTCTTTTACACTCCACACTCTCTTTCTATCTTTCTCGTTTACACTCTACGATTCTCTTCTCTTTCTCGATCACTTGTTCTACTCTTAGTAGTTCTTTCTATTCTTACATTTGGAAGTTTATCTCCTGAGCAGACGCATCTCCATATAACCGTAGACATTGCAACAAGTTTGAACATTCCTTCAAGCTGGCACGACACAAAAACGACACAAAAATAAGCTATCATCAGCTAAGAGAAGGTGTTGGATCGACGGGCAATCCAGAGTAAGTTTCCATCCCGTAAGTCGACCCTCCTGTTCTGCCTTATTCATTACATGGACCAATGCCTCAGCACAGAGAATAAAAAGGAAGGGCTATAGTGGATCCGCCTGCCGTATCCCGTAAGGCGACCCTCCTGTTGTGTGTTGTTTTGGTTTGTTTTCTTTCCTTATTGAACCTTTCCATTGTTGAACTTTTATTTGACATCGAATGCAGACGATTAAAAAAAAATTGCGAAAATATATGAATTAAAAGTCAAAATTCATAAAAAAAAAATGGCAAAATCGAAAATATAATATATTTATATGCAATATCTCTCTTTAAAAAAATGGAAGATAAATAATAGAATATATTACAAATATTCGTTTAAAGAAAATTTGAATTTTAAAAGTTATTAAAATAGTAAAGATAATTATGACGATTTTCCTTCTAAGCAATATATATATAGGCTCAGCCAAAACAGTAGAAGTCGGATTCATTAAGCTAAACATATAGTTTTGAGAGTCTATTTTTTGTATTATTTTGGTTCTAATGAATCAGGTTTACTATTGTATGATTTTGATTTTTTTTTCATGTTGATGTGCTATTGCTTTGGTGCTTTGCATGAATTAATTTTATGCTACTATAATTTGTAATTATTATCTTGAATCATATGAAAGTTTTACTCATTTTGTAATGTTTGATTGTGTTTTAGGTCTACCTGTCACGGACCATGGGTTTTTTTTGTATATCAAAAATCAAAAACAAGATTGGACAAACAAGTTGATTAAGCAAGCAAAAAAATCAAATCAGTGAGGTATTATTAATAAGTGTGTTTATTTGTTTTTTTTGTAGTGATTGTTATTTAATTTTATTTTCTTGGTTAAACATGATCATATTTTTATTCGATGATTTTTTATTATACAAGCAAAGGAGCAAAGACAACTTTTGGTAATATAATCTTGGTGTTTTATATGATTCATCGGATTCTAATTTTTATGCTCTTTTTTTTTGTAGTGGTTGTTTGGAAAGCAAGATCAATCAATCATATACTTTGTCTATGGTTTTTCCATCTTTTAAATCATGTATGTTGTATTATTTTCTATATTTTGTTTTGTAGTTTAGTAATTTGAAATAAACTCTTATACGTAACCTAATACATAGTTTTTGTTTCAGTTGAATTCATGGATGATCATTGATCATAGTTGTGGATCTACAAAATTGAATATAATGAAAATCATGTATTAATTTTTTGCTAATCCGAAACCTTAATTTTTAAAAATAATATTGTTGCTAATTTTTTGGAATGATTATAGTTGCAAATATATGGTAATTTTCTAAAAACTTAGATTTCTTTCTGTTTACAAATAGATTTAGATTTTTACAAATATGTAGCAATCCTTATGGTTTGTAGAACATCCTTGGATCAAAGGGGGAGAAGCACCAGACAAGCCTTTTGATAGCGGTGTGTTGTCCCGTATGAAGAAATTCCGAGCAATGAACAAATTTAAGAAGCTAGCTCTAAAGGTCAATGCACAGGTAGGTGACCGAGTGTGTACACGAGGTTCAACTCAATCCAGGTGATCGAGTGACGGGTCGGGTGGGTGCTCGGGCTGTACCTGAGATTTTTAAAACAAACAAGAGCGAAAGCAAACAAGTCATACTCCGAACCAATATAAACAAAAGAACTTGATCTAGCAAGTGCTGAAATCCTAAACGTAGCAAGATAAAATTCAACCAAATGGCAACGACGCCAAATTGATAAACAGGTTTTCACCAGGGTATCAATTTCCTATGCAGTTGTAGTACAAAGGGTTATCAATCCAAGTGGTTGCTTATGCTAGCAGGAAGGATGCAATCAGAACAATGCAAGTCAAGCCAAGCAATTAAGGGTTTTGATCTAACAATCCTAAAATAAATAAAAGAAAAGAATATAAACAAAGAAACCACACGACCTAAGCACTCGATGCAAGCATTCGAGTACATGATCAGGTGGGGTGATCGAGTAAACAAAGATGGTATGAACAACTCGAGGGGTTACTCGATGCAGGTTATCATGTACCTGATTGGGTAAGTGATCGAGTAATGAATGAAAATGCAAACAATGAAGATATGAAAGCTTCTAAGGATGGGGTAATAAAATCCTAAGCATTCCTAACCAGTACATATGTCTTACATGCCTCAAGCAAATATTTCCTAGACAGTGAATCTCTAAAATCTTGTTAAAACACTCTCGTGATAAAAACAATCAACCTTGATCACTCCCTTACCCAACTCTCATTGGAGAAACATGACCAATCAGGCATTAAGATCCGATTCATTATTGTCAGTAAACCCCTTACTCATCTAATCTCTTAGGCTAAGTGAGTAAACCTCTAGAATTGGTTGATTCAAGCATCTCATATACACCTCTCGGTGGTAAAACACCTTAGATCTAATCTCACCCTCTCGGTTTGTTGACAGCATTAAGAACACCAATCTAGAAGGAAATCTATTAAACATATACAATCAACTAAGACATCCTAACCGATCAAGAACACAAAATCATCTTTCCCATCCCTAGAAACTTTACTACACTATTCGGAAATCATAACAAGAAACATACAGTATATATGAACGAAAATTGCATTCTATTAAACGATAAAGTAGACGGATAAGAGTACAAGATAGAAATCTAAAGAAATGATAAAAAGTTATGAAATAAAATCTAAAACAAAAGGAAAAGTGTTTTGAGTCGCTCAGTTCTCTCATAGGAGCTCTCGCTCTCTGGTTTGAGGGTATGCGGCGTGCTCGTTTGCGAGGAAGGAGAGGTGGAGTTTATATAGTGGAAACCCCTTTGACCTAGCTTCCCAATCCTACCCGAGGGTCTACTCGATGGGGTACACGAGAATGAGGTCGGGTTACCCCTCGTATAGATCTTCGGGTTGTTCTTCCAGCTCTTGGATCCTCCTCGATCGTGTTGGGGTTCGGACTTGTTCTTCCAGCTCGATGGCTCCTTTGGGTACATGCTCGGGGTTGTCCTTGTTTTTCCCCATTTTAGGCTCTTAAGCACCTGTTTTCATCCAAAACATGCAAATGCAACACCCTAAATGGCCTAAAAGTGAATTCCTACAATTAATGACCTAAAAATGCTAAGTTAAGAGTATGAACAATGCAAAACATGGACAAAAAAGGATGCTAAAAACATGTAAATTAGAGAGTTATCACTTACGATAGAACTCTCTCCTGCAGGTAACCAGTAGTGGGGAATTAGAGGGCGTGTTGGACGATAGGAGCCCGGAGTTAGTTTTTGTGCCTTGTGTAAAGTTAAAGTATGTATTATTGTAAAGATAAATTATGTATAATCTTTTGGCAATAGGCCTGGCCATAAAATCTATTTATCTTTTGTTAAATTTTGTCAAATATTTATTAAGTTAATAAAGTATTCAATTTTATATTCGTGTACGAATTACGGTTGATGGCGACGTAATGTGGGTGGCTCAACACTTGGTCGTCACAGGGGTTGAAAAGCCTACGTGATGACTAAAGTGGTGGAATTATCTTCAATGGACTGGCTAGGGGCCGGAATGTGTTTTAGGTCCTCGGCCGGATCGTTGTTGATTATTTCCAAAACGTAACCGGGCCAGTTTGGGACGGTTTAATCCTAAAACGGTTTGGGGGCGTTACAACGAGGGGTCACCCAATTCAGTTGAGTGCTTCACACCAAACAGCTTACTAGCCATTAAGAGTCAACACACCAATTTATTTTTGCATCCCTCCTTTCCGAAAAATTGATTGAGTCTTTGTCTAAGCGAGTTCATGAAATCTATTGGCAATGGCCAGGAGACTAATGTGTGGCTAGACAAATGTGTTTTTGATGAGATGCCAAGAAGACCTTTCTTTAAGGAGCTAAAGATCGACTTAAATATCAAAGTATTGTCTTTAATCAGTACTGAGGGAACATGGAATGTACAACGTCTCCAGGAATTGTTTCCACCATGTGAGATACCTCAGATAAGGTCCTTCCCACCAGCACCAAATCTCTTTGATCGATACTTTTGGGCTTTCACTCAAAATGGTCAATATACGGTTAAGAGTGGGAATTGGTTGTTAGCTCGGGAGAGTGATCTTTTGAACCCACTGTCCACTGATATGATTAGGGTGAACAAGGTTAAACAACGTGTATGAGGTACTGCAGCTGAGCCTAAAATTCGCCTCTTTCTATGGAGAGCATTATCACAAGCACTGGCGGTAGCAGAGTGCATGAGGAGCCATGGTCTTTCAGTTAACCCCCTTTGTCCGGTTTGTCATGCTGAAGAGGAGACAATCAACCATGTTTTATTTGGATGTACTCTAGCGAATGGGGTTTGGTCTGCAACTGGTCTTCCCATTCACTGTCTGGGTTTTTCAAACTCGGTTGTAGACAATATTTCCTCAGTTTTACAACTTATACAGCAGCCTGGAATCAGTGAGGAGGTCTGACAGGCCATTCCTTAGATTTTATGTGGGATATGGAAGGCACGTAATGCTATTAGTTTTGCACAAAGGAACCAGGACTTTCATGTTGTAGTGGCAATGGCGCTTGAAGAAGCTGGATAATGGCTGAGACAACAAACTTTAATATCTCAGGTTGCCTCTAGAGAAGCTAGCAGACATGTCCAACATATCCATCGCTGGGTTCGACCTCCTCCTGGTAAACTTAAATGTAACATTCATGCAACGTGGGGGAAGGAGTCATGGTTTTGTGATGGTGCTTGGATATTAAGGGATCATACTAGAGAAGTCTTATATCATGCGCGAGATGCATTTCTTCCGCAGAGTAATAGAATTTCTGCTGAGCTTAGTTGTCTTTTGTGGTGTCTCCAAAGCCTCACTGATCTTCATTATACAACCTGTGAAGTCTGGACGGACTGTCAGGCGGTGGTGACGGCTTTATAGTCCCCGGAGAATTGGCCAAAGTATCGTTCTGAGCTGGATAAGATCTCTAATGCAATATGGGTGATGGGGGATGTTGTAATTATACTCTCTTCACCGGAAGCCAACTCGTTGGCCAGGGCAATTGCATCTAGTGTTTACAAGAGAGGGTCGACTTACATCTTACCTTGCGTTAGGTGGTCCAGCCTGGTTGCAACATCAGATTGTGGAAGAACGGTGAAGTTTAAGGACAGAGTTCGTTAATGGTTTGCTCTGTTTTGTTCTTGCTATGTTTTGTTTTTTTACCTTTGTCATTATTGAGGTTTCTTGTACTTGAACTTTTCTCTTCATTTTAATCGAATACGTGTTAAAAAAAAGTTAATTAATTGAAAATTTTAAAACTAAATAAATTAAAAATTATTATTTAAAATATAATAATTTATAATTTAGTTCTGCGGGTCGGTGAAAACCTACTATTTAGGTATTGGCAAAAGGAGTAAAGGACAAATAAAGAGAGGTCCAAATAACTCCCGTAATTATTAGTCTTTATCCAAGATTGGTTGATATCTTCTTGTCCACTAAAATCTGCCTGGTCTACTTAAACCAGAACAAACCGAGCAAGTACCACACGTATATTTGGAAGTTTGGTAGAAAAGAAAAATCTCCAATTTTGCAATAAAGGGAATATATGATATATATAATTGGTAACAATACTTTCCAAACCTTTAAACATTACCTAATTTAATCCTGCAGGCATAAATTTTGTAAAATAGTAAAATATTTGGGGTGAACCCTTTCTTTATTCACCTATTCATTTTTAAACCAATCAGAATCTTATACGTAATATTACATTTAAAAAATAAATAAAAATTATTTTTATTTAAGCAAAACAAATAAAGAAAACAAAATATGTATACTTATAATTAAAGGAATTTAAATATTAGCTTATTTTAGATTTTACAATTAAACGAGGTTATATCAGTTTGGATTTAAAAACAAAAATTAGGGCTTAGGTTTTACAGATATAACAAAATTATATGTCGATTTGCATTTACAAATAAGTGGTTACGGTTTAGATTTGACAATTAAAACAAAATTACATATTGGTTTGGGTCTATAAAAAAATGGTTAAGGTTAAAATTTTACAATTAAATAAAATTATATGTCGATTTGGATTTATAGAGAAGAGTTTAGATTTTATAATTATAACGAATTTATGTTAGTTTTAATTTATGAAAAAGCAGTTTGGATTTTTAATTTTACAACGATGTATACCGGTTTTGTTCACCTCTCTTCTCTTTAAGGCAAGTCCTCATCACCTATTCCTTCAATCCAATCCAAAAACCTAGGGTTTAATTTTTGTTTGAATTCTTCTTCTGCGCAATGGTAGTTCACCTTACTGTGAAAATTAATGTCACGACGTGGGTTTCGAATCTAGCAATAAATAAAGAGTCTAAGAACATAGTCAAAATCTACCGAGGCGTAAAGACCGAAGAGTCAGTTGAAGACGAAAGTGGAATTGTAACACTTATAGATTCTTCTAAAAGTCTACATGAACCAAATTCTCATATCCACTTGTTTCCGCGTAGCTTGGCGTCATCAAGTCATCTCTTTGAACTCTTACGTGATGAAGAAGTTCCTTGTTGTGGATATATAGATCAACTACATGATCTATCTCAAATATTACGTAATCATCATGTTACTTTTTGCAGATATATAGGTGAGACAATCGCTCTTCAAGTCAATCATTCGTTTGCTAATGATGTTTCTCTTAGAGAACCTGTTTTCGTTACCATCAATGTGAAATACATCTACGAGAAGCGTAGTATTTTGCCGCCAGTTGTTTCTGCTCCGAGAGGTGCTCCAGCTGAAGTATTACAGAGGTTGGTTGAAGAACAAATAGTGGAATCAACGTGTTCGATTTGTATTGAGAATTTATCAGGTAACATCATCCGTATGCCTTGATGTCTGCATATGTTTCATCAAGATTGTCTTTTCGAGTGGCGTGGGCATCAAAACTCGTGTCCCTTGTGTCGCAGAGTTCCGTACAAGGAGGAGACTCAAACTTTGGCTTAGGACTAAAGTTAGGGTTAGTGATGTGATCGAAGGTTGCGCTTGCGGAACGGACAAGAATGATGCTCTCCGGCCGAACGAGCTAGACGATACTTTTTTCGGACAAGGCTTGTGGATTCGAAACTAGAGACAAAACAAACGAGGGAAACGGAATATGAAGGAAAACAAACGAACCGTTTGAGAGATCGACCTTCTGGCCACGATAGGGTCGAACGGATGCAGTACGGATGGGTCAGATGCGGAAAGGCTAGCGAGTGGTTGCAATATGAAACGTTGGTGGTTGCGAGTGGAATCGAATCGATGGAAGCGGAGATGGATCATTTGTCAACACGAGAGGTTTGTCTCTCCTCACGATATGGCCAAGCTAACGACGACGAACCCGGTTCGAGTCGCTAGGGTTCTCTCTTTAGAGCAATACCGGATTATTCTATTGAATGGAGTGAGACAAGGTCAAAGAATCTCTCTTTGAGAAATGTTTTAATTTCATTCAAGTCTGAAGTCTACAAGAGGCTAAGAGAGAGTTTAAATAGCTAGGTCAAGAGAAGGCGTAAGGACACGCGGATTCATATTGATCCGCATATTTGTCCTTTGACATGTTCTCTTTGCAAATAGAACACGTCGCCCCTTAAGAGATTCAAACTTAACCACAAACTCTACTTAACGTTCAAAATAGAAGAGTCTGGACTTTAATCAAAACGCACAACATAAGGAAAGAAAGAGAACCGTCTTTGGCCTTGACGCGGGAAACGACTTGGCCTTGGACGTTTTGCACTAAGCTCCTTACCTCGTTAAAAGCTCCTCCAGTAAACCTAGTGGGAAAAACCCGGAGTGAGGAAAAAGAGTACAATTCCTCGCTATATTGACTTTGGTTGCTTTCACCCTTGGGTAAGGGTGAAGGGCATGCAAACTGATCCTTCAAAGTCTTCGTTGGTCGGGTGTTGTTGGACGAACGTTTGAACGAAGAGGTTGATCCTTTGTTTGGTGGACTTGGTGGAGCTCCTAGACCTTGTCGTGGCTCCTGGGAGGACTACTGGTGCCTTGGCCGCGTTCGAAGCAGACGTCTTGGTCGCGTCCGGTGCGTCTTGGTCAGGCGTCTCGGTCGTGTCCGGCGTGTCTTGGTCGGCTTCCTGTCCTGTGATCACATCATTCCCTCCCCCTTGAAAAGGTTTTGTCCCCAAAACATCTTTGTCGTCACCTACATCAAACGGAACGAGATCAGTACTGTTGAAGGAAGTAGATGCAGTATATTCACCTAGTAGTTCGAGTCGGTAGGCATTGTCGTTGATCATCTTGATGACTCTGAATGGTCTGTCTCCGCGTGGGCTAAGCTTGTCCTATCTCTTCTGTTGGAACCGCTCCGGTCTTAAGTGCAACCAAACCCAATCGCCTGGCGTGAACAACATCGGCTTGCGTCCACGGTTCAAGAAGCGTGCATACTATTTGGTCCTTCTCTCAATATTTGCTCGAACTTTCTCGTGCAGGTTCTTGACTAACTCTGCTCTCGCGGCTCCATCTTGGTTCTCGGTCTTGTCCGGTGGTAGAGGTAGAAGATCCATAGGTGTAAGCGGCTTGAACCCATATGCAACTTCAAACAGAGACTTTTTTGTTGAAGAATGGACGGCTTGGTTGTAAGCGAACTCAATGAGGGGAATGCACTCGAGCTATGAACCTTTGTTGCTGGCGATTGCCGTCCAAAGCAAAACTCCTCTCGACCGGTTCACGACCTCGTTCTGGCCGTCAGTTTGCAGATTAGCGGTGGTGGAATATAGGAGCTTGGTGCCGAGTTTCTTCCATAGTGTTCGCCAGAAATGACCAAGAAACTTTGGGTCTCGGTCGGAGATGATGGTGCGCGGTAAACCGTGAAGTCAGATCACTTGACTGAAGAAGAGGTTCGCCAGTTGCACAGCGTCGTTGTTCTTGTTGTAAGGTATAAAGTACGCCATCTTCGAAAACCTATCCACCACAACCATTATACTGTCCTTATGTGCTAAGAGAGGTAGGCCGAGGATGAAATCCATCGACAAGTCGATCCAAGGTGCTGTTAACACTGGTAGAGGCATGTAGAGGCTGTGGGGGTGAGTTGTCGACTTCGAAGCTCGACACACTACGCAGCATCCGCAGTGTTTCTCAACCATGTTGCGCATCTTTGGCCAATAGAAATGCTCTTGAAGCACAGCTAGCGTCTTGGTGATACCAAAATGACCGGACAAGCCTCCACTGTGTGCTTCTTGGACCAACAACTCGCGTATGGATCCGGTGGGGATGCAAAGACGCCGGCCTCGGAACAAGAAACCCTCATGCAAATAAAACTCAGTGTAGATTCCTTTCCCATGGTTCTTGAAGCAATCACCAAACTCCACATCGTTAGCGTACGCGTCCTTAATGCTTTCAAACCCCAAAACTCGGGCGTCCATTGTAGTGATCAAAGCGTGCCTTTGTAACAATGCGTTGGCTACAACGTTCTCCTTTTCCTTCTTGTATTTGATCACATATGGAAATGACTCGATGAACTCGAGCCACATGGCGTGACGTCTCTTGAGGTTGGTCTAGAAGCGCAAGTGTTTCAACGTCTCATGATCGGTGTGAATCACAAACTCTCGAGCCAACAAGTAGTGCTGCCAAACCTCCATGGCGCGGACGAGGGCATATAGCTCCTTGTCATAGGTGGGATAGTTGAGCGTTGCGCCGCTAAGCTTCTCGCTGAATTAAGCAACCGGTCTGCCTCCTTGGGTAAGCACTGCACCGATGCCTATACCAGACGCGTCGCACTCCACCTCAAACGTCTTGTTGAAGTCAGGTAAGGTAAGCATAGGCGCTTGAGTGAGGCGTCGCTTAGGTTCATTGAACGCTCGATCTTGTTCCTCTCCCCATTGAAATTCCCAGTTCTTCTTGATTACGGCTGTGAGAGGCGCCGCAACCGTACTGAAATCCTTCACGAACCTCCGGTAGAAGCTTGCGAAGCCATGGAGCGATCGGACGTGCGAGATGCTTGTAAGCGTGGGCCACTCCTCTATAGCGCGTATCTTCTCTCCATCTACCTTAAGGCCCTGCAAACTTACAACAAAACCTAGAAACACTAACTCAACAGCAGCAAAGACGCACTTTTTCAAGTTGGCGTACAATTGGTCTTCGCGGAGAGTAATCAAGACAGATTCTAAGTGCTTGACATGATCTGACAAACTAGGACTATATACAAGAATGTCATCAAAGTAAACTACCACAAACTTATTAATAAAAGCTCTTAAGACATGATTCATAAGGCGCATAAATATAGAAGGAGCGTTAGAAAGACCGAATGGCATTACCAACCATTCGTACAAATTCTATTTTGTTTTGAAGGCTGTCTTCCACTCATCACCCTCCTTCATGTGAACCTGGTGATAATCGCTCTTAAGATCGATCTTTGAGAAGACACTTGAGCCGCTTAGTTCATCGAGCATATCGTCCAGCCTTGGAATGGGATGTCGATACTTAATGGTGATATTGTTGACGGCTCGACAGTCAACGCACATGCACCATGAACCGTCCTTCTTAGGCACGGGCAAGACAGGGACTGCGCATGGGCTCAAACTCTCTCGGACGTAACCCTGAGCCATAAGCTCGGACACTTGGCGCTCGAGTTCTTTCGCTTCTTCGGGGTTGACTCGATACGCTGGCCGGTTTGGTAGTTGGGCTCCGGGAACGAGATCGATTTGATGCTGAATGCCTCGTATTGGTGGTTAGCCTTCAGGAAGCTCATCAGGAAACACGTCCTTGAAATCCCTAAGAACATCGCGTATCGCGTCCGGTAAGGCGTCGATTGAACCTTCGAGACCTGCGACTATTAAATCTCGAAAAACCATTAGTAACACTTGATTGGAGTCCTTAAGGGACTTTCTAACATTACCATATTGAATAAGAAAGTTCTTTTCAGCGTCAGAATCCTTAGACAATTTCGATTGCATTTTGTGTACTTGATTGGGGCTCAATGGTTTCAAACAGATGTGTTTATTGTCATGAACGAAATAATATTGGTTTGTGTGGCCGCAATGAGTGGTTCTCTTATCAAACTGCCATGTTCTCCCCAATAGGAGGTGGCTAGCTTGCATAGGAACCACGTCACATAGGACTTGGTACTTATACGGACCGACACTAAAGGAGACCGTGACTTGTTCCTTCACATGAATCATGGTCTTGTCATTCAAACATTTTAAACGATAAGGTCGAGGGTGGTTTGTGGTTTCAAGAGATAATTTCTTGACTAGATTAGAAATTGCAACATTAGTGCAAGATCCACCGTCTATAATCAAGCCACAAACCTTCCTACTTACAGTGCAACGGTGAAAGATGTTGTCGCGCTGGCTTGCGTCGTCGGCGGTCACTACGCTGGTGTTGAGGATGCGTCGGATCATCACGAGCTCCCCAACGTCTGGCTCAGCTACGGCCTCTTCAAGCTCTTCCTCGACTCGATCTTTCACTTCGGCTTCTTCTCCGTCGGACTCGAGCTCGCCTGAATCAGTGATGATCATTGTGCGCGCATTTGGACACTCATGAGCGTAGTGGCCTATCCCTTGACACTTGAAGCAAACAATGTCGCGGCTCCAGATGTCGTTGGTGTTACGTTGCAGGTCTTGTCGCTCGTTAGTGGCCGGCTCTCTCGGTTTGAACCTTGTGTCGACATTGGTTGCCTTCGGCTTCTCTTGGGGCCGGTTTGATGTTGACGCATTAGGAGACCAGCTTGGAACTCCTTTAGCTCTGGTGCAACTTGAGGCGGCGTTCTTCTTCTTGATTTGACCCTCAATTTGCACCGACAGGTGCAACAACTCCTTGAAGCCTTGATAAGGTTGGCATTCGACCTTGCGCATGATCCGGTTTTGTAAACTGTCCAAGAACTGCGCCATGAGAGACTCTTTGGAGTCTTCAACTTGTAGACGATTGCGCAAATGTTCAAACTCCTCGAAGTACTCTTCCACCGATTGTGTGCCTTGTGTGAGCCTCTGGAACTTCTTTTAGAGCTCGCGGTGGTAGAACGGTGGGACGTAACGCCTTCACATCTCGGCCTTTAAGACCTCCCAAACGGTGATTGGCCGGTCTCGGTTACGGTGCTGCTCAGCTTCAAGACGGTCCCACTAGGTGAAAGCGTAGTCGGTGAATTGAGCTCCGGCGTATTGGACTTTGCGCAACTCTGGGTAGTTGTGACACGAGTATAGGTCGTCCATGCGGCTTTTCCATTCAAGATAGGCCTCCGGATCAGCTTTATCGGTGAACGTTTGCGCTATCATCTTGTGAACAGGATCTTGATGTCTTGGAGCTTCGTCATAAGGATCATCACGTTGGTGACGTCGTCTAGGCCTCGGCTCATAATCTTCTTTAGATTGGTCGCTTTGCTCCGGTTCTTGGCGTTGACGCCTCATCAGTAACGGATCTTCCCTCGGTGGGTTTAACAACTCAAGATGGTTCATACGCTCGGCTAGTTGCTCAATGCGGTTGCGTAAAGCTGCGAGAGTGACTCCTATTTCGGGTGGTGGTAAAGGATTCGCTGGTGGTTGTTGATCGGCCATCGTACGGACGGTATATGGTGACGTGTAGCTTTACGATACGGCTTGGGTTTGAATTTAAACCTCGTCAAAACAAAATCAAAAGCACGTGAGTATCTAATGTTCTATAGGACCACACAAGAGATATTTATCTCGTCACACAAATAATTGATGACAGCTCGCAAATTCAAACCTAGGACTAAACAAAAGCAAAAGCAAAAGTGCTAAACGAAAAGAATTGCTTTATGACCAAAAACAAAAACACGACTACGAAACAAGACTCTAACTTTATCGATCTAAAAGCGTCTAAGCAAGAACAAGGATAACAACACGAGGTTGAACCAGATGAACAATATGAACGCTAAACAACCTAAAAAATGCCTAACAACACAACACATGCACCAAATTAAACCAAATGACTAATCGGAACATGCGAAACGAGATAAAGCATACTAGAGTACCAAACAAGCTCAAGATCGAAACTTTAAACAAAAGGGATGAGTTTTAGAGAGATACAACCTTGCAGGAGCTTTTGAAGCTCTGATAGCAGCTGATGTGATTGAAGGTCGCGCTTGCAGAACGAACAAGAATGGTGCTCTCGGGCTAAACGAGCTCGACGATACTTTCCTCGGACAAGGCTTGTGGATTCGAAACTAGAGACGAAACAAACAAGGGAAACGGAATATGAAGGAAAACTAATGAGCCGTTTTAGAGATCACGCTTCTGGCCACGATCGGGTCGAACGGATGCGGTACGGATGGGTCGGATGCGGAACAGCTAGCGAGTGGTTGGATATGAAACGTTGGTGGTTGCGAGTGGAATCGAATTGATGGAAGCAGAGATGGATCGTTTGACGACACGAGAGGTTTGGCTCTACTCACGATACGGCCAAGCTACCGACGACAAACCCGGTTCGAGTCGCTAGGGTTCTCTCTTTAGAGCAATCCCAGATTGTTCTATTGAAAGGAGTGAGACAAGGTCAAAGAATCTCTCTTTGAGAAATGTTTTAATTTCATTCAAGTCTGAAGTCTACAAGAGGCTAAAAGAGAGTTTAAATAGCTAGGTCAAGAAAAGGCTTAAGGACACGCGGATTCATATTGATCCGCACATTTGTCCTTTGACGTGTTCTCTTTGCAAATAGAACACGTTGCCCCTTAATAGATTTAAACTTAACCACAAACACTACTTAACGTTCAAAATAGAAGAGTCTAGACTTTAATCAAAATGCACAACATAAGGAAAGAAAGAGAACCGTATTTGGCCTTGACGCGGGAAACGACTTGGCCTTGGATTTTTTGCACTAAGCTCCTTGCCTCGTTAAAACCTCCTCCTGGTAAACCCAGTGGGAAAAACTCGGAGTGAGGAAAAAGAGTACAATTCCTCGCTATAGTGACTTTGGTTGCCTTCACCCTTGGGTAAGGGTGAAGGCCATGCGAACTGATCCTTCAAGGTCTTCGTTGGTCGGGTGTTGTTGGACGAACGTTTGAACGAAGATGTTGATCCTTTCTTTGGTGGACTTGGTGGAGCTCCTAGACCTTGCCGTGGCTCCTGGGAGGACTACTGGTGCCTTGGCCGCGTTCGAAGCAGACGTCTTGGTCGCGTCCGGTGCGTCTTGGTCAGGCGTCTCGGTCGCGTCCGGCGTGTCTTGGTCGGCTTCCTGTCCTGCGATCACATCGGTTAGGGTTAAGAAGATTTGAAATCCGTTCATTCTCAAACTCTCAATTTTCTTGTATCGACGCTTTGATATATCATATGATTTTCTTGTGAAATATCAAAATTGTTACGGTACTTGTTCACCATCAAAATTTGTTGTGTGTACTTAAAATTATTGCAACTTGAGAGATGTTGTAATCACCAATTACAAAGCTCTTTCCAAAGAACTAATTAGGTTTTGTTTCATCTCAGCGTTTCCTAGTCTTCGGTGTGAAATAACTCATATTCTTGTCAAAACTCAGTTATGATCCTGTTCTTTTTTCTTATCGCTGCAGCACTTTTAATGTCTATTGCTGGCTTCGTTGGTCTCACCAGAAAATACGGCTACCAATAATGGTTGTTGAGACTATTTTTACATGAAGCTTATTATGATCGCAAGAGAGAGAAAGCATCCAAAGTTTGTTAAAAGATAAATCCAAAACTTTTATTACTTTCTTAATCTGTCAAATATACAAGTATGTTCCCTTATATACAAGTATGTTCCCTTATATACAAGTATGTTCCCTTATATACAAGTATGTTCCCTTATATACAAGTATGTTCCCTTATATACAAGTATGTTCCCTTATATACAAGTATGTTCCCTTATATACAAGTATGTTCCCTTATATACAAGTATGTTCCCTTATATACAAGTATGTTCCCTTATATACAAGTATGTTCCCTTATATACAAGTATGTTCCCTTATATACAAGTATGTTCCCTTATATACAAGTATGTTCCCTTATATACAAGTATGTTCCCTTATATACAAGTATGTTCCCTTATATACAAGTATGTTCCCTTATATACAAGTATGTTCCCTTATATACAAGTATGTTCCCTTATATACAAGTATGTTCCCTTATATACAAGTATGTTCCCTTATATACAAGTATGTTCCCTTATATACAAGTATGTTCCCTTATATACAAGTATCAGCTAATTAACCAACTAAGCTAACCAACTAATTTACAATAAACCAGTAAACCAGATTTCTAAACCCAATAGTCCCCCTCAAGATGAGGCAAAAATGTTGTGAAGACTCATCTTGGACATTAATTGAGTAAATTGATAAGGGAACAGAGGTTTGGTGAGGATATCGGCGACCTGATCCTCAGTGTCGACGTGAAGTAGCTTCAGACGCCCTTGATCCAACTTCTCTCGGACTGTGTGACAGCCAATTTTGATGTGTTTGGTGCGCTCGTGGAATACAGGGTTAGTAGCAATGTAAATAAAAGCGGTACTATCAGAGAATATAATTGGTACTGACCCTGTAGAAATCTTCAGGTCTGAGAGTAAGATGCTAAGCCAAGCCATTTCACATGAGGCCAGAGCTAAGGCTCTGTATTCTGCCTCTGCAGAAGAACGAGAAACAGTCGGCTGTGATGATGGAGGCCTTCTACTATCTTTATAAGAACCATAATCTCCATCTGCATAACCTTTCAAAGGGAGATCAGAATCTGCAGAGTAGAAGAGGCCCTGTCCAACAGTTCCCTTAATGTACTGCAGAACCGTGTAAACTGTAATGAGATGAGAAGATCTTGGAGCTGATGAGAATTGACACAACTTGTTCACTGCAAAAGTGATATCCGGACGTGTGATAGTTAAATACATCAGCCGTCCAACAAGACTTCGATACATTTCTCGATTCTCCAATAAGTCTCCATCTGTCTTTGAAAGTTTGAAATTTGGAACCATAGGAGTAGAGACGGGTTTGCAAGCCAACATTCCAACAGAGGTTAGAAGCTCCAAAGCATAATTCCTCTGGCAAATAGAAATACCTTTTGAGTTACGAGCCATTTCTAAACCCAAGAAATACTTGAGAGGACCAAGATCTCTCAACTTAAAACTCGCCTTCAAAGCATTCATTAATTGTGTTGTAGCACCTTCAGTTGTACTGGCAATGACAATGTCGTCTACATAGACAAGTACGACCACGAATGTAGAACCATCACAACGAACAAACAAGGTATGGTCACCATGGCCCTTCACAAAACCCATCTGCAGCAAACAAGTAGAAAATTTTAAAAACCATTGCCGAGAGGCAATTTGTTGAGTCGACAAACTGCATTCTTAGGCAATTTGTCCCCCTTAATATCAGCATATCCCTCTGGCAACTTCATGTAAATAACCTCATCCAAATCTCCATTTAGAAACGCATTAGATACGTCTAATTGAGTGAGAAACCATTTCTTTGATGCTGAGACCTTTAAAAGCAACTTGACAGTGGCCATTTTAGCAACAGGCGAGAAAGTCTCTGTATAATCTAAACCTTCCTTTTGTGTGTATCCTTTAGCCACAAGTCTTGCTTTATATCTCTCTAGACTGGCATCAGCATGAAATTTTAATGTAAATACCCACTTACAACCCACTGCTTTCTTCCCTGGAGGCAAGCTTGTAACATCCCAAGTATCTTTATGTTCCATAGCCCCAATCTCCTTATCGACAGCCTCACACCATTCTTTGGAATCCCTTGCCTCAGAGTATGTTTGAGGAATCAGAATTTTTGAGATAAGATTGATGTAAGAGAGGTATGAAGGAGAGAGTTTTGAATATGAAAGAGTAGAAGAAATGGGATAAGTAATATCACTGTCAAGAGAGTAACAATGATAATCTTGTAAGTGAGCTGGGATTTTCTTAACCCGAGGTGGTAAAGAGATTTGTGATGATGGAGAAATTTGTGAAGGAGGAGAAATTTGTAAAGGAAGAGAAATTTGTGAAGAAGGAGAGGAATTAGTGTTACTTGAAGGCAAGGAATCCATTGGTGTGAATATCTCAGTAGTCAAATCATCTTGAGCTTTCGTTGCCAGAGGAAACACTTCTTCACAAAACTCAACATTCCGAGAAATGAATATCCGTGAACTCTCCAAATCCATAATCTTGTAACCCTTATATCCTGCAGGGTAACCAAGAAAAAGACATGCTCTTGATCGTGGCTCAAACTTATGTCCTTGCTTAGGAGAAGTGGAGCTATAACAAAGACATTCGAAGGTCTTTATCTGATCATAAGCCGGTTTTCTACCAGTCAAGATTTCATAAGGGGTCTTGTTTGATAATAACTGAGAAGGAGTCCTGTTGATCAGAAAAACAGCAGTTAGTATACAATCACCCCAATACTTCAGAGGAACCTGAGACTGGAACATCAAAGCCCTGGCCACATTTAAAATGTGTTGATGCTTGCGTTCTACCACCGAATTTTGTTTAGGTGTTTCTGGGCAGGAATGATAAGATGTAATACCATTGTCTTGATAAAACTCAGTGAACCTCAATTCTGGTGCATTGTCTGAATGTACCGCTTTTACTTTCACATTATACTGATTCTCAACTTGTTTTATAAAAGCAGGAAAATCTTTCAAGACCTCTGATTTTGTTTTCAGTAGATAAACCCAAGTTGCCCTTGAATGATCATCCACTATTGTCAGAAAATGCTTATATCCATCAAATGTCTCCACTGAAAACGGTCCCCATAAATCAACATGTAACAACTCAAAAGTCGAATTACAAATATTGTTTAAAGAGGGAAAAGACAACTTCTTCTGCTTAGCCAAATGACAAACATGGCAATAAGCAAAGCCTTTATTCTTTTGTTTTGCTGTCCCCAAAACTTCAGAAAGGACATCCAACCTTGAGTAAGACGGATGACCTAGCCTCTTGTGCCAAACATTAACATCTACCACCGAATTCACAAAGACTGATGGAGCTGTAGTATCCAACACATAGAGATTCCCAGCACGTCTACCTCTTCCAATTATCAACCCCTTAGTAAGATCCTATATTTCACAACAAGAAGAATCAAAGATCACCCGAGAGCCTAAATTGGATGTCAAAGAACTGATGCTGAGCAAGTTCAATCAAAAATCAGGGATAAACAGAACATTGCTGAGAATAATATCTTTGGTAATCTGAACTGTCCCTACATCACTGATCTTGACAGTGAGGCCTGTTGGTAAGTTCACATAGCTCTCTACATTTGTATCTAAGGATACAAACATATTTCTGTCATAGGAGACATGGTGAGTTGCACCAGAGTCAATCACCCATGTTCCAGTTGACAAACAATGTTTTAAAACCGCCAGTACGCCAACAAAGCTATAGGTAATGGGAGAAAAAGATATACCAGTGTAGTCAATTGGAGAATGAGAAGGACCCGATTCATTATCAAATGAGACAGAAGGAGTTTGTAACTTTGAGCTAAAAAGTGCAACAAAATGTTGAAGCTGGTCCTTTGAAAGATTACCAATCAAACTCTCTAAGTTACCATTGGAAGAAGCCAGTTATGTGCTCATTGCAACCTGAGGCTGTGTGTTCAGTGCAACATGTGCCGCCACTATAGGAAGCTTCTGTGTTTTCTCAGGAATATTGCCTTTATATCCTGGGGGGAAAACCATGCTTCTTGTAGCACCTCTCTGCAATATGTCCAACTTTGTTACAGAAGGAACATATGGGACGACCTTTGTTAGGCCCATTCTGTACATAACTAATCATAGTTGGATTTGCAGACGCATCAGTGATGTTTTGGTTCATCTCTGAAACCTGAAATGCAGCTGGTTGAGCAACAACTGGAGAGAAATTCTTCTGACTGTCATCTTGATCAAGGATGTTGTAGACTTCCACCAAAGAGGGAAGAGCTTTCTTAGCAATAATTTGTCTCCTGACTATTGCATAGGATTCATTTAATCCTGCCAAAAATTTCACAGTCTTCGCCCTTTCTGCTTTTAGTTGCAACCTTGCTGCTTTACCAGAAACGCAAGGTTCATCCAGTTCTTCTGTACTCTCAAGCTGATCCCATAAGATCATCAGCTGAGTATAGTAATCAGAAAGAGATCTGGTTCCTTGACGCAGATCCTGAATTATCTGAGTCAGATTGTATGTTCGTGGCAAGTTGGTGATGTGAAAACGACTATGGATATCACGCCAAACTGAACTAGCATCACAAATACGGTAAATACTGCGATAGATCTGAGGAAAAACAGAGTTCAATATCCAAGCCTTCACCATACTGTTGCATCTAAACCACAAACGATAATTCCTATATATTTCAAGAGGCCTAGGCAAAGATCCATCGATGAAACCAATCTTGTTTTTCGCATCTAAAGCGATCAACATAGCTTCGCTCCAATCATCATGATTATTCTCATCTAAGCGATTAGGGACAAGGATCAAACCTGGGTGATCAGCGCTGTGCATAAAAAACGGAGAGTGAGTCGGATCTATCAGATCTGGTGATGTGTCATCTCGCGGAGCACCGATCGTCTGAGAATCAGCTGCGGTAGGAGAATCCGGAGGAGAAACAACGTCATCAGTAGTCCATACCATTTTCCGTGTGTTGGAACTCGCCGAAGGCTTCGAGCGAGCTGTTTTACGAGTTGCCCGAGCAGTCACCATCGATGCCTGTAACGACCGATTGAAGTGAAACGTCGAGATCGGAAAAGAAGAACAGGATCGGAAACAAAGTTAATCGGAGCTGATACCATATTACGATCGCAAGAGAGAGAAAGCATCCAAAGTTTGTTAAAGATAAATCCAAAACTTTTATTACTTTCTAAATCTGTCAAATATACAAGTATGTTCCCTTATATACAAGTATCAGCTAATTAACCAACTAATTTACAATAAACCAGTAAACCAGATTTCTAAATCCAATAAAGCTGATGGTGCTCTCCGCATACTTGTGTATTAAGTAACCTAACCGATAAGAAAAATAACAGGACCACATATGTAAAAACACTGTAACACAAAATGGTTACTTTAACAATCATATTGTATAACTTATAAACAAGTCTAAGTCTGAATAAATCTATATAGAATAGAAAGGTCCAAAGATTTTGGATATGCATCAACAGAGAGCGATTGGATCTAATGTAAATCATGAAAGAAGCATAAAGTTCCTAAAATGATTCACAAAGGTTTATACACTTAAAGAACATCTTAATCTAATATTCTGAAATACTGCAAAATTGACAAAACAGATGAATGGCCCAAATAACTATCTTTTTTTCTCAAATATTACGTAAGCCACCGTGGCTTACATCTACCTTTTCATTTCTCCAATGTTCTGGAGTCAGAAAAAAAAATTGACGGAACAAGATAACGAAGAACAGTCTAGAGTTGTGGATAAATTACTTAACACTCAAATATATATATGTATATCTATATTTATATATATTGGGCCTTTTGGGCCTTCGTATACATATGTAAAATCCATTTTGTTAATACCTAGGTGTGAGACATTCGTCCGCCGCTTCTTCTTTGTATAAAAGGACTTCGTCCTCTGTTTAATAAAAACTAGAAACCTTTTCTACGAACTTCAAAGGTTTTGTCATGGTATCAGAGCCAATAATCTAGATACAATGATTAATAGGCTAACGATCTATCAAATTCCGCTTCTACTCTATATCAAATCTCTGTTTTCCTTTTCTTCTCTTCTTTTTGACCTCATCTTCATCGAACCTCTTTCGTTGAAGCTTTCTTAATGTTAGAAGACAATTCAACCAAAATCGACGGAGGCTCTGTCGCCTCTAAGAAATCAGTTGCTCGTGTTGAACACGTTCGACGAACAATATCACCTTATGATCTTACTTCTGGTGATAATTCTGGTACTCTAATTTCACAGCCTCTACTACGTGGGCCAAATTACGACGAGTGGTCTGCAAATGTTCGGTTGGCTCCTCAAGCTCAAAAGAAATTCGGGTTCGCTGATGGTTCTATTCCATGTCCTGATGAAGATTCAGAAGACTATGAAGATTGGTGTGCTAATAACGCACTTGTCATCTCTTGGATAAAGCTCACTATTGCGGAATCACTCTGATCTTCACTTTCGCATAGTGACAACTTGCATGATCTTTGGTTACATATTCAAAAACGTTTTTCGGTGAAAAATGGACAAAGGGTGCAACGACTTAAATTAGAACTTGCAAACTGACGTCAAAAAGGATTTGCGATTGAGGCATACTATGGTCAATTGACAAAGCTATGGAGTAGCTTGTCTGATTATCGAAGAGCCAAAACTGCAACTGAAATTCAACAAGAACGTGAGGAAGATAAACTGCATCAGTTTCTCATGGGATTGGATGAATCTGTGTATGGAGCTGTGAAATCAAATATACTCTCTCGTGATCCACTTCTGACACTTGATGAAGCATATAACGTACTTACTTAAGATGAAGAGTCTAAATTGGCTTCACGGACTAATGATGAACGCATCGAAGGATTGAGTTTTGCTGTTAAAGCATCATCACTACATTGCGGTGCTTCGGATAACAAAGGTAACAATACTATTGTGTGTTCACATTGTGGGAAATTGGGTCACTTGGCTGAGAATTGTTTTTGACGTATTGGTTATCCACCTTGGTTTGGTGAGAAAAATCGAAACGAGTTTGGCTCACCTTACAACCGTGGACTATCTGAACAACATGGAACTGGACGCGGTATACTCGCTACTCCTAGCAATGGCGTCAAACCCCGTCCACCTGACTCTGCTCGTGTGAACCATGTGTCTTCTGGCGATAACTTGCCTCTTGTCTTTGTTCCTTCGGTTGCACACTCACATCTCACTGATTCTGATCGAGTGGGAATAAGTGGTTTAAGTGACACTGAATGGACAGCTCTGAAGAAAATGCTTAATGATCAAAAGCAGACTTCTCGTGATCGTCTTTTAGGTACGTATTTTCTTGAATCTTGGATCATTGACACATGAGCTTCTAATCATATGACAGGAGCTTTTCTATGAACTTCAAAGGTTTTGTGAATATATACACATGTGACATGACTAGCAACAAGCTTAGCTAAGAGGTTGAAGAACATGGCTGAGTGACGGGGGAATATTCTTGTATCCATTTCGTAGATTCCAAGAATGGTCAGGAGGAGCAACGGCTCTGCTTGATTGGATCAAATCTTCAAACTCTCATATCTTCAAGATCAACGTTCCTGGTTACAACAAAGATGACATAAAAGTGTAGATCGAAGAAGGTAACGTTTTGAGTATCAGAGGAGAAGATTTCAAGAAGGAAGATAAAGAGGACAATTTGATGTGGCACTGAAGTTTGTGTATGTTTGATCTAAAGAAAAGATTGTTTAAAGTATAACTCACTTTATTAGCTTAAGAAAGTCTCTCAAAACTTAAGCTCTCAATCTCTCTCAAATCTCTCACACAAAACACTCTTATGTTTTTCTGCAACACATGCATCCCTTTATATATAAAACCAAAACCAACTAATCCTAATCCTATTTGGTAATGTATGTTTAGATAACTCCTAAACATCCACCAATCCTAATCTCTCTAGGAATCCTAGTCCAAATAGGTTTAGGACAACCTAAGTCTTCAAGTCCTCTTCAAGCTTTATCCAACATTCTCCCCTTTAAGCTTGAACTCTTCTTTCTTCAAATCTTGAACACCAATGAGATTTCTCATCTCTTTAAACTTTATTCTTCCAAGTACCTTTGTTAGTATGTCTGCCTTTTACTCACTCCCAGGAACATGTTCAACCTCAATTTGGCCCTTTTCAACACATTCTCTAATAAAATGATATTGCCTATGTATGAGTTTGCTCCAGCCATGAAACACAAGATTTTTTTTCAAAGAAATTGCAGACCTATTGTCGATACGTATTGTGACTCTTTCGCTTGGAACTCGGTGATTTCACAAAGCATCTCTTGCAACCAAATGGCTTGTTTTGCAGCCTCTGTTTCGGCCATGAACTCTGCCTCACACGAAGACAAAGCTACAACATCCTGTTTTTGTGAACACCAAGTAATCAGACTTCCTCCTAGATAAAAGATGTGTCCAGAGGTACTCTTGCCATCATCTTCATCGACATTATGGCTACTGTCGCTATATCCTATAAGCTTTGGTATCTTTGTTCTACCAAAATCTAGGCCAAGTGTTGTAGTTCCCCTTAAGTACCTTAGAAACTGCTTCATCGCTGCACCGTCTGATTCTCTTGTACTTTGCATATATCTACTCACAATTCCTACACAATAAGACAAGTCTGGTCTTGTGTGAAGCAGATAGCGAAGACATCCTACATGTTTTTGAGAGTTTTAAACCAAGCTCCATGGGTGTGTGTACCGGATTACACTTATCCATCTTTGCTTCTTCGAGAATCTTCGAAGCATAGCGTGCTTGATTTAGTGTTATCCCTCTTTGATGCTGAACAACTTCAATTCCTATGTAATAAGTCAATCTTCCAAGATCACTCATCTCAAACTTTGATCCCATCTCCTTCTTGAAATTATTAATGACATCCAAGCTTGTCCCTTTCACAAAAAGATCATCGACATAAACACCAACGATCAACAAATTTCTTCCAACCTCCTTTCAATACACAGATGGTTCCTTGGTGCACTTAAAGAAGCTCAAGTCTAAGAGAATCTTATTCAATTTGTTGTTCCAGGCTTGTGGTGCTTGTCGTAATCCATAGAGAGCTTTGTTAATTAGTCTGTAAACTTTGTCTTCTCTTCCCGTATTCTCGAATCCTTCTGGTTGTGAGACATACACTGTTGCTTTTAGTTCTCCATGAAGAAACGCAGTTTTGATGTCAAGATGATGGATTTCCCAACCATGTGCAGCTGCAATATCAATAAGAAGCCTTATTGTCTCAATCCTTCCCACTGGAGCAAAAAATTCTTCAAAGTCCACACCGTACTGTTGCGCGTAATCCTTTTTAACAAGTCTTCTTTGTGTTTGTTGATGCTACCATCCGAATTTCTTTTAAGTTTAAAAACCCATTTTAACCCAATTAGCTTTGCTCCTACTGGTAAATCAACAAGGTTCCAAGTCTTTAGCTTCTCAATTGATCCAGTTTCCTCCTTACAAGCATGTACCCATTCTTTCGACTCCTTTGCTTCACCAAATTCTCTCGGTTCGTTGTTTAGAATTAACAATAGCATCTCACCTTCTTCCTCAGCAAGCAAAACATAGTCCTTTAAGTACTTTGGCATATGTTTCTCCCTTTGTGATCTCCTTAAAGCTATTGGAGATGTATCTCTTTGTATCACACCATTAGATTCATTGATCTCTGCATTCTCCACTTCGTTATTTCCTGTAACTTCTAATTCTTCTCCAATATCAAGACCTTGTTCGGTCTAGAAACCTTCATTGTCTTCTTGAAATCTACCATTACCAAACTCAGCAAACGTAAACTCAAAACCACCATTACCATCTCTCATGCTATTCTCAACATTCCAATTTCATCCCTTTGATTCATCAAAGATAACATTTCTGCTCATAACAATCTTCTTTGTCTGCGGATCAAGCAATCGATATGCTTTAGAGCCTGGTTCTGTTCCTAGATGAACTAGTATCCGTGTTATGTCGTCTAGCTTCTTAAGATGATGACTGTCCACCTTTGCGTACCCAATACAATCAAAGACCCGGATATGGTCTATACTTGGTTTCTTATCCCGAAACATCTCATATGGAGTCATATCTTTAAGAGCTCGAGTCGCCACTCTATTTAACAAGTAAGTTGAGTGTCTAACCGCTTCTCCCCACATGTAATTAGGCATATACATGTGCTTTAGAATGCTTCTCGCCATCTCCATCAACGTTCTGTTTCGTCTCTCCACTACTCTATTTTGTTGTGGAGTATAAAGTGCTGTGAGATGTCTTCTTATGCCATGTTCTTCACAAAAACTATTGAACTCATATGACACAAATTCTCCTCTTCTATCTGTTCTCAAGGTTTGTATCTTTTTATCTGATTCCTTCTCTACCATTAATTTAAAGTTTATGAACTTTTGAAAAGCTTCTTCCTTCCCTTTCAATAGAATTTTCCACATATATCTTGAGAAATCGTCTATGAGAACAAAAACATATCGGTTTCCAGCACTTGTAATTGGTGTAATCGGTCCATAGAGATCACTATGTATAAGTTCAAGTTTCTTTGTTGCTTTATATGTGGTTGCCTGCGGAAAAGCATGTCTAGTTTGTTTACCAAGTAAACATGAGCTGCAGATCATCTTCTCAAGAGTGTCATTCGGAGCTCCATGGACTAGTTTTCTCTGTATCATGGAGTTTAGAGTGTCGAAATTCACATGTCCCATCCTAGCATGCCACCTGTTTGGTTCGCCTGCATCCGAAAAGTAAAGACATGTGTTGTCTTTCAAACCCATGCGAACCTTGTACAACCTATTAGCTGATCTGTCGGTTTTGGTAAGGAGCTTTCCATCACAGTCTTTCATTGTCAAGTATCCATCTTTTAGTCTGATATCACAACCTTCCTCTGTAGCTTGACCGAGACTAACAATATTGCTTTTAAAACCAGAAATGTAGTATACATCTGTCATCTTCCTTGGCGGAGAGAGAAGCTTTTTCCGGTAGAGGTGAGTTGAGTTGCCGGAGAATGTGAAAGTCGACCAAGTTAAAGATTACGTGGAGAACGGTGTTCTTACTGTTGTTGTTCCGAAGGACACGTCACCCAAAGTCGTCCAAGATTAGGAATGTTAATACTGTATTACTAGCAAGCTTTGATGTCATAACCGGTTACGACCGGATATTTGGTTTTTATACGATGGAATAAAATTGGACTTTGTTGTTACTTAATAAATTCAATAAACCATGTAATGTTTTAGAAATATTTTAATAATTGGTTTGACAAAGATGATTATATAATAGATGATGAGCAAAGAACCCACAACGCTGAAGATTTTACATAACCCGAAAACTCTGATTCTAACCAAATTTAACCGGTTTCTGATTTTGATTCAGTGTTTGTTTATATATATATATTGCTTAAAGCGGCTTATACCAAAATGAAACAAGATGCTGATGGATTTACTATTTACATCACCGGAATAACACTAGTAAAAATAGAGGGTATAGCCATGGAAAATTCAGTGATTAAGGCTATATTATCGTAGCTATATAACTACACATACATGGAAAGATACAGGAAAAAATCATGTGTATACGATCATGGCTTAAAAATAATCGTGTTTTTTTCGTGACATTATAGCCACAGTTTTGACACGCCTTATTCATAACTAGTTTAGCCATAGATTTGCCAGATAAATGTTTGTGGGTTAGTAGCCATGAAGTAATCAATGACTAATATGTGGCCTCTTCATATAGTTTTAATTTAAAAAAAAAAAAAATTGGCTATTATAGATTAAAGGAGATAGAACACTGGAGAAGGAAGAGAAGAAGAAAAAAAAGACGTACTGACGGATTCAAGTCGGAAGATTGTGGGCGACGATGGTCAAAGGCATGATGATTCTTGAACAGGAAAAGATTCGTAAAAAGATATAAAAAAAGTGACGGCTTTTTTTCTAAGTGTTAAGTCCAACGATTTGAGTGTGAGGGTTTTCGTGTTTTCTATTTTTTTTTGTCAAACTAAGAATTTTTAATAACTAAAATAAAATAATTTGGGGTAAAAAAATTTCAGCTAACCCATGAAACTCATATACTTGAGTGTTAAACAATTCAGCTATCTCGGGAAGACCAGTTATGTTTTATTTTAGTTAAATATAATTATGAAAAGCATTTTGGAAAGAAAAAACATGTTTTATAATTTGTTTTTAAATTGGTAACTTACAAACGACACAGTATATACAAATAGTTTCGTGAACAAATTGTGGCAGCTTAGTAATGGTTAAGCCACAATTTTAATTCGTTGCCACTTAGTCACGTATATATTGTGACCATAACGTAGCAAAAGAAGTCGCGTAAAAAACGAGACTAATTCATGACTAATTAAGCAATGATTTAAACACGAAAATGTCACGTTTTTCATTATTTGTAATTTCGTGGTATTTTGTGATTTTTTTTTTGTTAAAAGACTTTCAATTAAATTGCAGGATAAAAAAGAGTTTACAAGGCCTAAGCCCAATCCGGAAGCCCGTTAAGAGAAATTAGAGAAAAAATAGAAAAAACCCATAGTTATGAAAGAACCAGAAGTTGAACCATCAGTTAGAATTGAACCAGAAATACGGTTGGGAGATAACCACCTCTAACCAGCTTTTATTGCACCTGTATCGACCAAACACTGGCATAATGAAGAGTGGAGATCTTTTGGAGTTTAGGTTATGGTTGTTGTAGTTGTCGCTGCCGCTGCTTCTCCAGCGAACCAGAGGTGCAGAAGCGATAGAGATAGTTCTGGCTGTGAGTCTCGCAGACTAGAAGCTTTGTTCCTTATGAGTACATCAATTTGTCGAAGGAGGAGATCAACGGACTTGTAGTTGTTCCTGTGAAGCCGGTGATTCCTTTCCGACCAGATGGAGTAGATCACGGCTTGCCAAGCTAGCAGTGCAAGCTTTCTAGAGACCCGTGAGCCCCGGAAGTTCAAAAGTTGTTGGATAGTCGTGCTCCATTATCAAGAGGGCTGGAGGTTGAAACGGGCAGCGATAATAGACCAGATCGACTAGCTAAAAGAGCAGTCAAAGAGCAGGTGATCTCGTGTTTCTTGCTCGATCCCGCATAGTAGACACAGTGGATCTACTTGGAGACCCCAGCTGAGTAACCGGTCTTTGGTGGGCGATTGGTTCAACATGAACAGCCAGGTTAAAAACTTATGCTTAGGGATACCTCCTGGGAACCAAATGATAGTATTCCATGGAACTGATGGGTGATCTGTCTTTATCGCAGAGCAGATGACTCCTGTGGAATGACCATCTTTGAGTGAGTCGTCAATCCACCAGAGGTAAGTATCTGGTTCTTCAGTTAGATGAATAGTAGAGAATTCTATGTGGAGATTGACTTGTGAGTCCGATCTTGCAGGCGGGAGATTCCAAGCATCGTGACGCCAGAGATCAGATAAACGAGCTCCTCGACTAATGCCTACTTGATAGATCCCATCACCTTGTAGGTAAGTTGTCATTTTTCAAAACCTACTCCAGTTATCCGTCCAAAACAAACATGATTCACCATTCCCAAGCTTCAGTTTAATCCAAGGGTAAGCCATTTCTCTAATTTTTAGCAGCTTGTTAGTTAACCAAGAGTGTTTATTGTTTGTTTTCCTTATCTAGAAGCTGCTCAGATTACTAGAGAGGACTTCTCGCCTGAACCAAGCTACCCAAACTGACCCAGCACGAAAGAAGATTAACCAGATGAGCTTTAGCATGCATGCCGTGTTCCAAGCCTGTAAGTTACGAATCCCTAATCCCCCTTCCTTCTTTTCTAGTGTGACAGTCTCCCAAGCAAACCTTGCTGAATGATGACCCTCTATCGTCCCCTTCCAGAGGAATGCACTCGAAAGAGAATTAATGATCCTTACACATTTTTTGGCAGAACAAAACCGGAGCACCAGAAGTTGGAGATCCCTGCTATCACCGTGTTTAATAGTTGGAGTCTGCCTGCAAACGATAGAGTTTTAGTGGACCAAGCGTTGAATCGACCTTTTACTTTCTGAATCAATGGGGCACAGTCCAGCAAAGTGAGTTTCTTTGTACACAGGGGAATGCCTAAGTATCTTATGGGCAAATGTCCGTGGCTAATCCTAGTTGAAGCAGTGATTTAATCTATTTCAGGTTGAATAAACCAGAGGTGAAGAAACTTGTCTTAGGGAGACTAATGGCTAGACCCGATACTTCTTCAAATTCTTTGAGGACTTGTAACACATTGTGCAGCGAGGAGGTTGTCCCATCTATGAAGATAAGCAGATCATCAGCAAAACAAAGGTGGGTTAGCTTCATTTCTCTACATTTATGATGGTAATGGATTCTTCCTTCTTTCCGCTGCTTTGTCTAAACAAGCTGATAAACAGTTCATTGCCATCACAAATAGATATGGCGATAGGGGATCCCCTTGACGAAGCCCTCTACTTCCTTTGAAGTAGCCATGCACATGTCCATTGAGGCAAACAGAGAAGGAGGGGGTGCATATGAAAGCTTTGAACCATCTTAAGTAAGTCTCCGGAACTTCAATACCTCTAAGGCAACTAAAGATAAATTCCCATCTAACCGTATCAAAAGCCTTAGCTATATCTACTTTGATGGTTATTCTTTTTGGTCCATTTGCCTTATGATAGCCATTTACCAGCTCAGCTGCTAACAAAGTATTTTCTACTAACAACCGACCTTTAATGAAAGCTGTCTGATTTCTTTGTACTAGGTCTGGAAGGATTGGCTTTAACCTCGCAACCAGCAACTTCGAGACCACTTTGTACAGTGTGTTAAGGCATGATATGGGACGGAAGTCAGAGACAAGTGAGGCTCCCGGGATTTTTGGTATCAGTGCTAGGATGGTTGCATTGGTTGCTGAAGGAAGGAAAGAGGTGTGGAAGAACTTGAGGATGCTGGACGTCACTTCTTCACCAAGAATTCCCCAAGAGGCTTTATAAAAAGCTGAGGTAAAGCCATCAGGGCCTGGAGCTTTATTAGCATTCATCTTGAACATGACCTGTTTAATCTCCTGAGCTGTAGGAAATTTGATCATTGTTTGTTTCAGGTCAGAGGTACAGCGGTACGACAAAATACTCTGAATCCAGCCAAGTGGTGCATTTACAGGTTGCATTACTGATGGAGCAAGTAGAGATTGAAAATGGGATATCGCCATAGAACTCATCTCTAAAGGGTCATCAATAACTGTACCAGAGAGGGAGGGGAATGAACGGATTGCATTGAAAGCGTTTCTCATCTGCATGATTCTGTGAAAGTAAGTCGTATTCAAGTCACCCTCCTTTAACCAATTTATTCCACCTGAAGAAAGCTTCTTCTATTGTTCTGAGAAACGCCCACTTTGAGTGAATATCCTTTTTTGTTGATAAAGCTCAGGTGAAGGAGCCGCCATAGCCTGAACCTGCACAGTTTGAAGCAAAAGGTTAGTCTCTCGTACTCTGTTTTGGATATCTGAGAAGTTCTCTCTCGATAGTGTTTTCAACTCTCGTTTAAGTATTTTTTGCTTTGCACTTAATGAGGAGAAACAGGGCTCCGAGGGAGATGTACTTCCAACTAGATTCCATGCAGTTTCAATCGTAGGGTGAAATTTTGGGTGTTTGGTTAAGAAATTGAAGAACTTGAAGGGTTTTGTGCCCGCTGAAGGGAGGGAAGCAAAAAGGTTTATAAGGCTGGGAGAGTGGTCAGAGATTTCAGGCGCTAGGAAGGAGACAACTCTGTCGGGATACAAGGTAAGCCAGTGGTTATTCACAAGAACTCTGTCTAGCTTTTTTGCTATTGGGTTTGTAACGTTTTTATTGGTCCAGGTGAAAAGTGGGCCTTGGAAGCGCAGGTCAAACAGTTCCAGTTGCATGAGACAATCTCGCAGCTCTAGCATTCGAGAGGTGAAGTGGTTGATACTCGGGTTTGAATGCTCTGCTGGATGGATTATCTTATTGAAATCTCCACATAGATCCCAAGGGATGGTATCGAGCATCAATCTTTGGTGAAGACCCAGAATTTCACACCAAAGGTCAGTTCTTTCATCACTTAGATTAGGGGCGTAAACAGCTGTAAAGTAAACGCAATGACCTCCTTGTAACGATATCTCGCAGGTGAGAAGGTGTTTGGACTGGTGGAGAACGGTTACTGCTGCAGGAGCTTTCTAGATGAGAACAATACGACCATCCTCATCCGAGTTGTGGTTCGAAGTGTAACTCCAGCCAGGACAAGCTTGGTTCATAACTCGGTTCAAATTCGGTTCCTTAATATGGGTTTCTAATAGAGCACCAAAAGTAGGCTTGTTAATAACTAGTCAGGAGGCCATAGGCCGATGCTTATCCGTGTCATTTAGACCTCGAATGTTCCAACAAAAAGGTTTTATATGCATAGGAACAGGTAAGAGGTCAGGAACTTTGAAGAGCCCCTCCTTGGCTAGGAAGAGCATCTCCAGTAACAACATAAATAGGGTTGGATTGGTCAATCACCATATCAGTTGGTTGGACTTCATTAGGGGGGAAGTTTTCAGAGGGGTCAGTGCGGTGAACAGGTAAGGGTTTGGACTGTGAGGTGGAGGCAAGTATAGAATATGGATTGGAGGTTGTTATTTCTGAGATTGTTTTAGTGGAGGGGACTACTTTTGAGGGTTTTGGTTTCTTGGCTGATTTGGAGTTTTGCTGGTTTAAAGATGGATTTTTAGGTAAGGCGGATGAGGCAGGAGGAAGGGAAGCTTGACTCGTAGCACTTATAGACTCTGCAGGAAGAGAAGAGGAGCCTGAATTGTCCATTATCGGATCTAGTGAGGTAGTGATGGGGATTTGCTCCTTAGTGACTGGCAATCCTTTGTCTTTCTGTGTAGTAGAGTCTGCTTCTTTAACTTTACTAATCTCTGCTACTTTTTCTTTTTGCTTCTGTGTCCAGGATGGCGTCACTAGAGGGAAATATCTGATTACATAGCCAATCTCTTTGCAGTGAGAGCAAGTAGGAGGAACCCAAGGATATTCAACATCGATAGTTATTACTTCTCCATTCTCTCGAACCACTTCAACCGAAGGAGGCAGCGGTTCATTGAGGTTTCTTTCAACCTTTACATGCGCCACAGATAAGCTCACTAAATTCTTTGTAAATTCATCCATTTCTTTTGGTTCTCCTACAAGACCTGCTACTAAACTAATGCCTTTGCGGTGCATTAGGTCAAACGGCATGCCTTTAAGGTGAGCCCAAATTGGAATGGCATCAAGGTTCGTGCTTTCTCCACCTGAGGCATCCCATTGTGCTGCTAGGAACATGCATTCACCAATGTACCACATTTTTTCTCTATAATATTTGTCCTCATATGTTCGTTTGAAATCCTTACCAGCATTGAGTTGTTTTCATGATTAAAGTGGATTTCAAGACGCTGTCCTCGACCCCAGATGTGGCTGAGAACACTCTGAATATGCTTGTAGGTTGGAAGTCGACCCTTAAATCTGCAGATTAAGAAATCCTTGTGAATATTAGCTCCCTCTTGAAACACTGAGTCTGGAATTTGGACTCTAGGTTTGCCTTCAGGAGATATTTCCACTGGGGCGAGTCGCGTAAGGGATCTATCTGCAACACTTTTTAGTTTTTGTGCTAGAGTTTTTTGTTGTTGGTTGCTAGTCTGGATAACCTCTGGAATTTGCTTTCTGGTTGCCTCAACAGGTTGCGAGCTAGAGCTGGGAGTTGGGGGAATGGCTATTGGGATAGTAGTAGGGGCAGAAGGAGTAAGAGCAATGGATGGGAGGATAGTAGGGTTGGGGATGGGAGGCTGGGAGGGGGAAGGAGCAATGAGAACAGCGGTTTGAGAAATTGTAGCTGGTTTCTCGAGAAAAAAGGCAACACCTTGACTTGCATAGTCTGCTACTTGGACAAGGGAGTTACTCGAAGATACATCCTTACTATAGTGTCGAATCACCTTAGGAGGGGGCGTTCGTAGTAGTCCGTTAGTTTGGGCAACAATCTTGCCCTCTGCTGCAGTTTTTCCTTCGATTATTGTAGCCACAGCTTCAGATCTAGGGATTTGACCCATGGTTTTGTAGTAAGAGTTGAGAATGGCTTGAGCTTGGGGGTTTACTACCACCGGAGTAGATTTATGATGAACTGGCAGAGCAAGGACCACTCGCTCAGGCTCAATGTAAGCAGTGTGAGCGGAGTCTGGAGAAACAGAAGAGACAGGGGAGAGGGGGGGGGGAATCA
>NC_025696.1:26260947-26279750 GCF_000633955.1 Camelina sativa
GGGAAGTCAGAGAGAGAGGGGAGGGGGCTTCGGTCAGGAGGGTCGGGGGGGGAGGGTGGTGGACGATTGGGACTGCCTTCAACCGAGGTTGAAGTTGGAATCGAGCTGGAAGTACGGTCCGCAGGGAACCAGCAATTCGCCATTGTACGACTCTAACAATGTTTAGTCCTACTTAACAAGTTACTTACGGGGAACGGTGGTATTTTGTGATTTTTTCGTGTCTAATTTGAAAAGTGCCACGTAATGATCGTGAGTCTTTCATGTCTATAGGAAAAATTTCTACTAGTGGTATAAATTTTTAACCAGACTAAATCGGATTCGATTTACATGAGCTAAATAAAATTGGACTGTATATACATACATACTTCATAAACCAAAAGTATTTGAACACCAAAGAATTGTAAAACAAGATTTGACACAAAAGAAATAACCAAAGTGAAGAAAGGATATTTTTGAAAATTGACAACATCAAAGAGTATTTTTTTTTTAAATGACATTGAAAAAAGAATATTTTTAAAAATGCTTCAAAAAATTATATTTTAGAATTTTTTTATTTTTTCTACTGAAACCAAAAAAAATGTATTCTAAACATGAAAATGACTCAACTAACCATTATATTTTATGATTTGGTTTAGTAATTAAACCCTTAATTTGGATCACTGTAGTTTTTTCCCATAGTAGTCTAAGACAAAGATAAATTAGAGAATCTACTACTAATAAAAAAGGTTATTCAATTATTTAGGAAAAAAAAATTAAACTCTTCGGACGAAATAACTCTGATGGCGATTACGAAGGCGATTTGCTGCTTGGTTTGAATGTTTGATCTCGTTGTGATTGAGGGACGAGGAGCGGATCTCCTTCGATCTCTGCACGTTCTGGATAATGGGAATCAGATCGGAAATCTGATTTTCCCCGGTCACAATCTGGTTTTGCTGGCTACAAATCTTGGCTTTTATGGGGATTTCCTGGTATCATCGGATCTTTATGATTCTCCCTGGTTGATTTTGATTCTGTTTCTCTGGGGGATTCGAAAATCTGGGTTCGCGGATTGGGTTTTAATATCGGATGGGGATAGGCGGATGTTATCGATAGCGATTTCAATCATGGGTTCCAAGGATTTGTAATCAATCATAATGGATGTGGATACGTTTTTGATACCATATCGTGATTCTCCTCCCCTTCTGATTGGGTTTTCTTTCGAGTGTGTTAAGAGGCTGATTTGGGGTTTTGGTAAGTATAGCTATTACTCATTTATTCCATCACGGTTGAGAATAAATTCAGATTATGCATTAGAGGCGATGGGATATTGGTTGATCGATTATGGAATGGTTGGGTTTGGCAGATTTGGTGTATCTCTATCAAGGATTTTTTCGAGTTGGTGGTATGTTCAAGGCTTATTTAGGCGTGGGAATGAAGAATCTCTTCTCGGGCATTCTCTTTCTCATTTTGTTCTATTTTGTGGCGTGTTCTTTGTTTCCCTCAAAGCGATTTCGTATTCTTTGTGGGCTGCTTATCGCTTGTTTGGGGTTTTTTTCATGGCTCAAATGTCGCTAAACAAAGGCAAAGCTTTGTTGGTGCGTACTGAAACGGTAAGGATTACTTCTTCTGTTCTAGCTCAGAGGATCCAGCAATTCTCGATGACTCTCATTGGGCGTCTTATGAATCCGACTGTTCAGAGGATGGAATCTCTGTTGATTAATTTGCCTAAGATTTGGAAGATGGAAGACAATGTGGTGGGTGCTGATTTGGGGCAAGGTTTATTTCAGTTTAATTTTGAAGCAGAGGAGGAGCTCCAAACGGTTTTGCAGAACGGGCCTTATCACTTTGATGGGTGGATGGTTTCTTTGGTGAAGTGGGAGCCGATCATCTCATCTACTTATCCCTCAGCTATTAATTTTTGAGTGAAGGTCACTGGTATTCCAATGCATCTTTGGGAGGATGCAACTTTAAGAGCTATTGCTAAGAAGGTTGGTATCCTCAGGGAAATTGATGAGGAGTCTGGGAGTTTTTGCGTGACTATCAATGGTTTCAACCCTCTTCTTTTCAAGTTGGTTGTTCCCTTTGCTACTGGGGATGGGATTATTGTGTCTCTTGAGTATGAGAAGCTTTCGGGATATTGTGATCACTGTTCTCGCCTTACTCATGATATGAGAGGTTGTCCAGAGTTGCAGAAGGGATCCGGTGAGCAGGCTGTAGAGCAACAAACGGATAAGAGGGGTGGTCAGCGACAACACCTTCAATCTAAACAAGGGGGTTATCATAATGAAGGTGGTTGGGAGAAGCCAAGAAAGGTTGTTAAGAGAGCTTTGGATTTTCATAATCAAGAGCCTACTGTCGGTGATATGGGTCCTGTTACCTCTCGACATCATGAGAGAGTTTTTGGTCCGGTCTGGGGTCAGAAGAAACAATCCACTGCTGGTCATTCTAGTGGCTCTGGTGGGCAGCGAGGTTCTTATGTGAGTAGTGATTTTCTGGGTCAGGCTTCATCTATTAATATCAACCGCAAGGGTTTTGGACCAGTGTGGCCTAAGCCGTTGTATAGAGCCAAACAGCAAGTCACTGATCAGCGGTTACAGGAGGTTGAGAATGAGGATCCCATAGCTACAGACTCGCAGTTTGGTTCTGTTTCTGGGGATGCTATTTATGAGGGTTTGGTGAAGGATCCAGTGGATCCAGATTTCATGGAGGAGAATGATGATTTGTTGGAAGATGGTGAGTGTCCGGAGGGTGGTGGTTTGATTGAGGGAGAGTTGGGTAAGGAGGGTGAGCTTCTTCCGGGACAGGGGACCGACCCTCAAACAACAAAGGATGATATTTCATCAGGTACCATTCTTATCTCGGCTCCGGGTGATATTGCTTTGGGATCTATTAATTGTGCCTTGGCTGATGTCACTTTAGGGACTTCGCATAATCATAGGCGGAGTGTGAACGAGAAAAGTGTTAAAAAAGGAGTTACGGCTCCAAGGAGGGCTGCCTTGTCATTGGCTTCCCCCGGTAAACAATTGTTGGCTAAGGTTTTGTCTAAACCTGCAGGTGCAGGGAACAAACAGAAGGGGACAGGGAGACAGGACATTTCTTTGCGTGGTAAACCAGCGGATGGTGGTCGTCAAATCAAGAAAGGGACGGTGGCTCTCCCGAAACCACCGGCGGAAACGTGAAGATCCTTAGTTGGAACTGTCAGGGCATAGGGGCTGATCTGACAGAGATGTATTTGGGTGATTTGTGGAAACAACATCGACCAGACATTTTTTTTTTATCAGAAACTAAGAAATGTTTTTCTTATTTGCAAAAATTTCAGAATAAGTTTAGTTTTAATAATTTGTTTACTGTTGAACCCTGCGGGGCTAGTGGTGGTTTAGCATTATTTTACAAGGATGAAATAAAACTCTCAGTTCTTTATGATTGTGATCGCATTATAGATGTACAAGCGTTTTTTGGTCAACAATTAGTTTATATGTCCTTTATATACGGTGATCCGGTTCCCCAAAATCGCGAAAAAGTTTGGGATAAGTTATCGGATATCGGGTCTTTTCGTGTTGATCCTTGGTTTATGATTGGTGATTTTAACGAATTGGTTGGCAATCATGAGAAAAAGGGGAGGTGCTTAGCGTCCAGCCTCCTCCTTTGTGCCTTTTACTTCCATGCTCCGACATTGTGGGATGCTAGAATTCCCTTGTTATGGTAAACAATTATCATGGAGAGGTAATCGGTGCAATAACCAGGTAGTTCGTTGTCGATTAGATCGGGCTTTGGGTAATGAGGACTGGCAAGGCTATTTTCCGAATTCTAAGATAGATTATTTGGAAATGATTGGTTTTGATCATTGTCCAATTTTAGCAACTTGCCTTAAGACACATACGAGACGGAATAGGCAATTCCGTTTTGACAAGCGCTGGTTGGGAAAAGATGGTTTATTAGGGGCGGTTGAGTCAGGATGGAATCCTACAAAAAACTTCCGGGTTCCGGGTTTTGTGGATAAGATAAAAATTTGCAGGAATTCGATTTCTTGGTGGTGGAAAAATAATATTTATTCTGGTCCAAGGCTCATTTCTTCCTTGAAGGAGGCGTTACAGGTGGCGAAAATGGATGATTCGATTTCTCAGGAGGAAATTCGGGATATAGAGAGGAAATTAAAAGAGGCGTATCGGGATGAGGAATTATACTGGCAACAAAAGAGTAGGAGGTTTTGGTTATGGGTTGGGGATAAGAATACTAAATTTTTCCAAGCCTCTACTAGACAGCGACGGGTAAGAAATAGGATTATTGGTTTGTTCGATGCAGCTAATGTATGGAATGAATCGGTCTCAGGTATGGAGAATATTGCTACAAAATATTTTGAGGATCTTTTTCGGAATTCGGATGTCCGAGGTGTTTCAAAGATGTTACAGGAGATTACCCCTTTAATTTCGGATGCTATGAACAGAGATTTAATTCGGGATATTTCTGAAGCGGAAGTTCGGAAAGCCCTGTTTGCTATGCATCCAGAGAAAACCCCAGGACCTGACGGCATGACGGCTTTGTTTTTTCAACGCTTTTGGTCTTCCTTAAAAGGGGATTTAGTGGCTCTGGTTAGAGAATTTTCCGGTCAAGTAGTTTTGACCCACGTTTAAATAAGACGAATATTTGTCTTATTCCTAAAGTTGATCGGCCACAGCGGATGGCGGAGTTTAGGCCGATAAGCCTTTGTAATGTGAGTTATAAAATTATTTCTAAGGTTCTGTGTTTTTGGTTAAAACGGTTCCTCCCATCCTTGGTTTCTGAAACTCAGTCAGCTTTTGTTCGGGTCGGTTAATTACAGATAATATTTTGGTTGCGCAGGAAATGTTTCATGGGTTAAATACTAATCCAAGGTGTAAGTTGGAGTTTCTGGCCTTCAAAACGGATATGAGTAAGGCTTATGATCGTGTGGAATGGGATTTTTTAGAAGCGGTTATGGTAAAGTTAGGGTTTGATAGGAAATGGATTTCCTGGATCATGTGGTGTGTCTCTTCGGTGTCATATCAAGTCCTTCTTAATGGTCAACCCCGGGGTTTTATTAAACCTCAGAGAGGTCTACGTCAGGGGGATCCGTTGTCACCGTATTTGTTTATACTTTGCATAGAGGTTCTGATAGCGAATATTAAAAAGCCAGAAAGGGAGAAGAAAGTAACGGGTATCTCAATCGCTCGCGATAGTCCTACCTTTTCGCATTTGTTGTTTGCTGATGACAGTCTGTTTTCTGTAAAGCAGAGGCGACTGAATGTCAGACGGTCATGGAAATTATCAGAAATTATGGCAAAGCCTCAGGGCAAGAGGTTAATTTAGAGAAATCTTCTATAATGTTTGGTAAGAAGGTTCCTTCTGAGATAAGGGACCAGATGAAGTCAGTCATTGGTATTTCTAAAGAGGGAGGTATGGGCTCTTATTTGGGCATTCCTGAAAGCCTTCAAGGTTCAAAAACGAAGGTTTTTGGCTATGTCAAGGATCGGTTGGATGACCGAGTCAATGGTTGGAATGCAAAGCTTTTATCGAAAGGTGGTAAGGAGATTATGATTAAATCAGTGGCTTTGGCACTGCCTACCCATGTGATGTCCTGCTACAAATTGCCGCAAGAGTTGACATCTAAATTAACGAGTGCTATTTCCACTTTTTGGTGGAAATCCAATGATAGGGCTCGTGGTCTACATTGGGTGGCCTGGGATAAATTATGTAAGGATAAGTGTGAAGGGAGTCTAGGTTTCAGAGCCCTGGAACAATTTAATGATGCCATGCTTGCGAAACAGTATTGGCGGTTAATCCAACATTCGACGTCCTTAATGGCTCGGGTGTTGAAAGGTCGATATTTTAGAAATAAACACCCGCTAATGGCCAAAAAACCTTATAATCCCTCGTTTGCTTGGAGGAGTATTTTTTCGACTAAAGAATTGGTAGAATATGGAGCGCGGTGGGTGGTAGGGTCGGATTGTTCTATTTCGGTTTGGCGAGATCCATGGATACCGGATATTCGTCCACGTCCAGCAAATGGTCGGGGAAGACTCTGGTTACCGAGTTTGATGGTGAAACATTTAATTAATCCTGTTACGAAGGATTGGCACTTGCCTACTCTGGAAGAGTTTCTGGATCCGGGGGATATACCGATTATTCAGAGTATGACGGTCAGTAAAGTCCAGCAACAAGATCGATTAGTTTGGCATTTTACCAAGTTAGGGAAGTATACGGTTAAATCAAGATATCGGCTAGCCAGAGAATTAATGACAGAAGTCGAATACCCTGAAGGTCCAACATTTTTTCTGGCAGATTGCTTCGGGCTCTCTCCCAGTGTTAGAACGGCTTGCGTATAGGGGTGTCCGGTGTGATACTGTATGCAAACGGTGTGAGTCTGCAACAGAAACTATTAATCATGCTCTTTTTGAGTGTCCTCGCTTGCGCGATGTTTGGGGGTGTTCACCGGTTTTGTTAGTTCCAGATGGCTTTTCTTATGCTTCAATCTATGCAAATTTGGATTTTATTTTCTGTCGGGCAGCTTCTCAGTTGGGGGATCCTGATGTAGCTCTTCTTCTCCCTTGGATACTCTGGTCACTATGGAAAGACAGAAACAAAAAAGTTTTTCAGGGGTTACAGGCCGAACCGATGGAGATTTTACTTCAGGCGACTAATGATAAAGTACTGTGGGAAGAGGCCAAATCTTACTCGAATAGTTATTCGCATACTACGCCCCTGTTGGAGGAAAGGGGGGCGTTTCCTTGATGTCAGATTGATGGTTCATGGAAAGGTTCAAATCCTCTACAAGGTCTGGGATGGTGGTATTGTAGTGATGAAAATTCGACGCTTCTCCTGGGAGCACGGAGTCAGAGGCGAGGTCTTACTTCCTTACATGCAGAGTTACAAGCTTTGATCTGGGCTATGGAGTCACTATTGGCGGCTAGAGTTGTCTGCCAGAGCTTTGAGACAGATTGTGTAGAATTGGTGGCGATGGTGCAGACACCAGATGATTTGCCAGTTTTTTCGAATCTGTTGGAGGAGTTATTTTTGCTCAGATCACGCTTTCCTTCCTTCTCCCTGACCAGGATCATTCGAGAGCTCAACGTCAGGGTAGATTGTCTAGCCCATTCTTCACATTCTTTATTTCCTGAAACTTCTTTTGTAAACTCTTTTCCTCCAGTTTGGGCAACCAATCTTGGAGTTATCTTTTAATTAAATTAATGTTTGGTTGAAAAAAAAAAAAAAAGTTATTTGAGGCGTTTAAGACTAGCCACATAAGCATTGTTGAACTCTCTCTCAACATGCCATGTCATTCTTCTAAGAAAATCTCTTCTTCTTAGTGCTACGTGGCATAGATTAAAGCTCAATTTCATCTTTCGCATCTACTACTAATTTGGTGTCAATTTCATCTTTGTACATTCTTTAGTCTTTTAATACTAGCTAGTACCATGTTTATATTAAAACTAGATTCGGACCCGCATATACGTGCGGGGTTGATTTTAAAAATTAAGATTATTATCAGGTTTACAATATTTACGTATGTGCGGGATAATGTTTATAAACATATTTTTAACGAATATTAGTAACATTTATAATCTAAACTCTTATCAGTATAGCATTTGATATGTTATTGTTTTTTAGACGAAAAGGATGATCATATATGTTTTGATTTTTTAGACGAAAAGTATAAACAACTACAATTAAAAAGAGTAAGACGAATATAGAATGTTTATATCTTGACAGAAAAACCGTCATGTCCCATATATGTCATGTTTATTCTATTTTATAACTGTGATTTTAAAAATACTTTATCCATTTAAGATTGTATATTTTAGTCTAACATATAAAGAAATAGGTAGAAGATTTGGATGGGATATTCATATTTCATGTACTTTTTGTTTGGATATTTAATTTTTACAAATTAGTGGACATTATACAATTTTTCTATATATTTCTCATTATCTATCAAATTGAATAAAATCTGCCATAATGATTAAAATTCCTAAACTTGATGACCTAAATTGTATAGCGTGACAAACCCACATTGATAGACTTACTTTGTAATAGTTTTGCTATTTTTTTACTTGCCACCCAAAAACCACATGAGCAATGTTTGTATTCGCCGTGTTGAATTTGCAAAATCCGTGGGTAACATTATTTCAATAAAAAAATTATCTATAAAATATGTCATAAGAGATTGCATAAGAGATTATTTTATGTTTTGATAGACTAAACCTCAGTAAGATATTCAAAAATACTCAAATTTATTTCATTCCAAATTACTCGTACTCAAGTTAGATTTTGAGAATAAAATATAGCTATTAAAAAAAAGAATTGTAGCCTGTTACCCAAAATTTTATATATTCATGTGTGAAAAGAAGTGAAACTATTCCTCTTTAAATTTTATATTTATTCATTAGTATTTATTAACAAAACTTATCCTTATGCACTAACACAGTTACGGTAATTATGTTGGTATGATAGGTTCTTTCGTTTTAGTTGGTAAGATAGCTTCTTTTTACCCCAAAAAAAAAACTTGGTATGTTTAGTTCTATATTTATGCAATCGAATTAAAATTGATTTCTAAATGTTATGTAAAATTGATAATTACATTTCCAAAATTTTATTGTAGGTTATTGGTTTCGTATAAGTTTGGATATGCAATTCTAACCAATACTCTAAAATATGTTTTGTTTGATTGCCACAATTTAAATAACACAAATTAAATGAAAAATAAACAAAAATGAATTTACAATTTAAAAATAATTTTGTAAAATATATTAATAAACATTTTGATTTTTTATACCGCACATATATACACATATATACCTATGCTATATGTGTGGATGGTTGCACAAATCTACTATACAATTATATTAAATAGAATCAATCACTTCAGAATTATATTATTGATAATTAAAGTCCTTTGTCAATACTCCTTCACGTTTCACCTTACATGTTTTTTTCTCCTTGACACCATATGTAGTAACAACATTTGTTCTTTTTACCGCATGCAAACATATATATACATATAAATATTAAAATCATGTCTGACAAAAAAATATTAAAACCATGCGTGACAAAAAAATATTAAAATCATTTATATATTGGCATTTTCACGTATTTTTTTTGGTAGGAAGTACCTCCAAGTATCTATATTGGTATCTTCATGTATCATTAATAATATATAAAATGAAAATATCAATTTATAATTTCAAATCTTAATTAAAGATATTACTATTTTTCATAGTTATGATAGTCTTAAGATATAATTTCATAAAGATAAACAACACATTTTGTTGTTAAATGGTTAGGATTTTGTCAACAATGATATAAATGATAACCCTTTTCAAGGATGAAAAATATTAGAATACTAAAAGCATAAAAACCTTAAAAGAGTAGTTCAAAATAGAACAAAAACGCCACAGATATATTTTTTTGAGTTAAACATAAATTTTTGAACTCTGTAAAAAAATAGAATTCAACATAAATTAGTTTCATATTAAAAAAAGACTTAGAAAAGAAGTATGCATACTAAATACTTTATAAAGTCAAAACATTGTTTATAATTGATGATTTTTTTATTATTTTATCTGATAAAACGACATATCCCCACTGGTTTGAAAAAGCTTGACATCATGATTTGGATCTGCCATCGTTGGTAGCCATTTTGATATACAAAATTAGATATTTCAAGTAGGATCGGGTACAAAGCTCTTTGTCTAACGATGGTTATATTTATAGTGGAGGTCAGCGATTCCATTAATGGTGCAATTGATACCATATATTTTCATAACAAAATTGTTTTTTTGTTCCTGTATTTACGATTTTTTGAATTGAAATGTCGATAATTTAGGTGATAGTAATTAATATTGTGTACACATTTGGTAAGTAGATATATATTTCTAAAGATTTTGAATTTGATCCTAATGACTCATATCCTAAACAATTCAAATATGGTTGACATTTAAATTCGTAACTGTTAAGATTCGGATTATGGAAATTTTGAATGCTAATTATTGTTGTTTACTTGTTTGAATGCTAATTATTGTTGTTTACTTGTTTCCCTTTTTTGTGCTACTAATTATAGGTCTGTTTGGATACATGTTTACCTTATACAGTTCTTCTATTAATTGTATATGTTTGGCTCTGAATTATATATATTCTTATTCTGTTTTAAATGGCATTTCATGTAATAATCTCTTAATCTTTGTCTACTTATTAAAAATGCTTCCCTTCTAATAGTATAGATTGGTAATATGGGCTTCAAAACCCAAAAAGAGTGAAGGACAACAAACAAAGAGAGGTCCAAATAACTCTCGTAAATACTAATCTTTATCTTTCATCCAACGGTTGTTATTTTCTTGTCCATTAAATCTGCCTGGTGTACTAAACCAGAATAAGCGCGAGCAAGTACCAAACATATTTTTCGAAGTTTGACCAAAAAAGGAAAATATCACATTTTGCAAAAAAAAATAAAAAGAGGAAAATATATATGATTGGAAAAAAAAAAAAAAAAGGAAACATCATTACTTCTATCTCTCTAATATAAGGTCGCTCATTCTGGAGGAATCAATTATTATTTTCTCTTCAATCCGATCCAAAAAAATTAGGGTTTGAATTATTCTTTCTGCGCGATGGAAAACAATATTCTGTCAATTAAAGTCACAGCATCGGTTTCGAATCTAGCAATGAATGAAGAGTCTAAGAACATAGTCAAAATCTATCAAGGAAAAGTGATCAAAGAGTCAATGGAAGACGAAAGTGGAATTGTAACACTTTTAAATTCTTCTGAAAACCCACTTGTACCAAATTCTCATATCTACTTGTTTCCACGTAGCTTCACGTCAAGTCATCTCTCTGAACTCTTACGTTATGAACAAGTTTCTTTTCCTTCGATCACTGAGGAGGAAGATGTTCCTTGTTGTGAGTATATAGGTAAACAAATAGCTCGTCAAATCAGTCACTCGTTTGCTAATGATGTTTCTCTTAGAGAACCTGTTTTCGTTACCGTCGGTCTGAAATTCATCTGGGAGAGTCGTGTGATTTTCTCGCCTGTTGGTTCTGTTCCGAGAGGTGCTTCCGCTGAAGTATTGCAGAGGTTGTCGGAAGAACAGAGTGTGGATTCTACGTGTTCGATTTGTTTTGAGAATTTTTCGGGAATCATCATCCGGATGCCTGAATGTCAGCATATGTTTCATAAAGATTGTCTTTTCAAGTGGCTTGTTCGTCAAAACTCGTGTCCCTTGTGTCGCTGATAACGTTAAGTCAGGATTCACAATATCAAAACAGAGTAAACGAAACAGAGTAAGAAACAGAGTTTATTAAGAACTTGTAATCGGAATATTGATACAACGTTCAATAAAAACGCAGCTCAATCTTCTCACCAGTAAGAGTCTCCGATGGAGATACTCCAACAATGGTGAGGACGAGATCTAGAAAGTTCTAGAGGAAAACGATTACAAACTCAGATAAAACGTGATATGAAAAACGTGAGCTAACAATGCTCAAATACTAAACACACAGCCGACAAACAGCGTCAACCAATTATTCCCTTCCCGTTATCTACCAGAATTTCTCCGTTACTTCGTCATCCTTAATCACACGTGCTTAATCGTTCCTTCTTATCTTGACTTATCTTTGACCGCATCATGATACTCCACGTGTGACCATCGCATCCTACATCAAAGCTTCCCCGTTCGAAGAACCTTGTCCACAAGGTTCGAAAGATGGAAACTTCCTCTGTAGATCATAAAGGAACTCCCATGTAGCCTCCTCCGGTGTTTCATTTGACCACTGAACCAGGACCTTTGTAGCAGCGCGCCCCTGACGTTTGACCATCTTACGATCCAGAATGAGCACTGGTTCCTTGATCAACACATCAGACACAATAGAAGGAAGTTGAGTCGAAGTGTGCACATTACCCACTACTGCCTTGAGCTGAGAAACGTGAAAGACAGGGTGTATGAGAGACCCCGCTGGGAGCAGTAGTTTGTAAGCGACCTTACCACAACGGTCAACAATCTTATAAGGGCCAAAGTACTTGGGAGCCAACTTCTGATTGGAACGGACTACCACAGACCCTTGACGATACGGTTGCAACTTGACAAAGACAGAATCACCAATTTCAAAGTTCCGATCAGTTCGATGCTTGTCTGCAAACTGCTTCATGCGGTGTTGAGCTCGAAGAAGATGAAACTTCAGAACCAGAATCATACTCTCACGTTCTTGCAGACTTCTAGCCACCACGGCAACTTTGCTCTCACCGGGAAGATAAGGCAAATGAATCGGAGGGGCCTGACCGTAAACAGCTTCGAACGGACTGAGTTGAGTAGCAGTGTGGAAGTTTGTATTATACCAAAACTCTGCTAAAGGAAGCCAGTCACTCCACAAGTGAGGTTTATCACTGCACATGCAACGGAGATAGGTCTCCAAACACCTATTCACCACTTCAGTCTGCCCATCGCTTTGAGGATGATAAGCTGTTGAGAACTTCAAGTCAACCCCTTGTAAAGTGAACAACTCATTCCAGAAAGTACTGATGAAGACAGTGTCACGGTCACTTACAATGGAACGAGGACATCCATGTAGTTTAAACACATTGTTCATAAAGGCTTGTGCCACAGTCATTGCCGTGTAAGGGTGAGCCAAGGCAATAAAATGGGCTGCCTTCGATAACCGATCAACCACCACAAATATCACAGTGAAACCTGAAGAAGGAGGAAGTCCGTCGATGAAATCCATAGAGAGATCAGTCCACAACGCTTCAGGTACAGGTAAAGGCTGCAACAACCCCGGATAAGCGGATGTGTCATATTTGCATTGTTGACACACTGCACAACTTCGAATGTAAGTTTGTATGTCCAATGCCATGCCACGCCAATAAAACAACCCTTTAACCTTCTGATAAGTAGCATCTCTTCCAGAGTGTCCACCTACACCCGAACAATGCATCCACTGGAGTATAGAGTTGCGAAGCTGGACATCACGAGGAACAACAATCTTATTTTTCCGACGCAAAACCGACTGCACCCACGAGTAATGCTTCTTAGCCTCCGGGTTCTCTTGTAACAGCTTAATTAGGTCTTTAAGTTCAGGGTCTGAGTCATAATGAGCCTGGATTTCTTTCATAAGATCACACTCGAGAACCGACATTGCCATGTGTAGGACTTCAGCACCTTCAACACGCGACAGAGCATCAGCTGCAATATTGTCTTTTCCTTGTCGGTATTGTATCTCATAGTCGAACTCCAACAATTTAGGCAGCCATTGTTGTTGAATTGGGGTGTTCAACCTCTGCTCCAGCAAATATTTAAGACTCCTTTGATCAGTACGAATGACAAAATGGTTTGGAAGCAGGTAATGTCTCCATTTTTGTACCGCAAAAACAACCGCCAACAACTCCTTTTCATAGATAGAAAGATGCAGTTGTTTTCCCTTCAAGTGACGGCTAATGAATGCCAAGGGATGACCTTCCTACATCAATACTGCCCCAATCCTTGTAGTACACGCATCAGTCTCGACCAAAAAAGGTTTGTCAAACAGAGGAAGAGCCAACACAGGTGCCTGACAAAGAGCTTGTTTCAGACTGTTAAAGGCTTCCAATGCCTCAGTCGACCATAAGAAGGCATCTTTCTTCGTTATTACCGTTAGAGGCCTGGCAATAGTACCAAAATTTTTAACAAAATGTCGATAGTATCCAGCAAGACCAAGGAACCCACGTAGTTGTTTCAAATTGGAGGGAACAGGCCAATCTGCAACCGCTTTGATCTTGTTTGGGTCAGTAGCTACTCCTCCAGCTGCTATGTAGTGTCCCAAATATTCTATTTTGTCAGATGCAAACTCACACTTGCTCTCCTTAGCGTATAGGTGATTAGCTCGCATGACTTGAAATACTTGTTGCAGATGTTGAATATGATCTTCTAAAGAGAGACTGTAGATCAAGATGTCATCAAAGAAAATGAGGACAAATTTCCTTAAGAACTCTTTAAACACAGCGTTCATCAGTCCTTGAAATGTTGCAGGGGCATTGGTCAAACCAAAAGGCATGACTAAATACTCAAAATGTCCAGCATGAGTCTTAAAGGCAGTCTTGTGAATGTCTGCAGGATCCATCCTCACCTGATGATAACCGGCCCTTAAATCGATCTTAGAGAAAATTACAGACCTTCCCAACTCGTCCATAAGGTCTTCAATCAACGGAATGGGAAATCTATTTTTGATAGTTAAGCTATTCAAGCCCCTATAATCCACACATAGCCTCCAAGAGTTGTCCTTCTTCTTGACTAACACTACCGGAGAAGAAAAAGGGCTAGAGCTCACTCTTATTGTACCCGCAGATAGCAACTCATTCACAATTTTGTCAATCTCATCCTTCTGGTACAAAGCATAACGATATGGTCTTTGATTGATGGGATCAGAACCTTCTTTCAACACAATGGTATGGTTGTGATTCTTCCTGAAAGGAGGAAGCTCCGTAGGTTCAGCAAAAATATCTGCATACGAATCTTTTAACTTCAACACCTCAGAATTGTTCTTATTGATATTTTGACTCATTTCCACCGCATACACCATCATATCTTCCTGCGGTCCCATTTCATGAGCACAAATCATAGAAACTTGCATATTCTCCTCTTGTCGTTTATTAAACCGTGTAGCTTTCACCGTTCTGACAGCACCAGGTTTAATTCCATGCAGTAGTATCTTCTGATTTTTCCAGAAGAATCCCATCTCTAGCTTCTGCAAATTCCATGTAGTGTCCCCGAGAGGTGCTAACCATTGTACTCCTAACACCACGTCACACCCTCCCAAAGGGATTATCATGAAATCATCTTGAAATTGTGTCCCCTGAAACTGCCACTTAAACTGAGAAACCCTTCCTTGGACTCCCAACCTGCTACCATCAGCTACTGCGACTCTTGTAACCCCTGCTGGTTGAATGTTGACCCCCAACGTTTTAGCAGTCTGAGGGTCCATGAAATTATGAGTGGAGCCAGTGTCCAATAAAATGAAGAGGACCTTCTTGTTGTGGACTCCTCGCACTTTCAGAGTTCTATAGTCCGTTATACCTGCAACCGCACTGATAGATACTTGAGGAATATCCTTCTCTTCTTCCTTATAAATGGCTAGATCAGTATTGCTCCACTCCTCGTCCTCTTCCTTATCTTTCACTTCAATCATGTAAACCTGAGTTTTCTTATGCTTAAGATAATGATCAGGCGTATACTTCTCATCACATATATAACATAATCCCTTAGCACGTCTATCACTCATTTCTTCTTGAGATAAGAACTTGCGTGGTAACTTCTGCAACCCGGTGTTAGACTGTTCCCCTGTAGGTTCTTTCTGCCCTTGAAATGCATGTTTCTTAACACTGCCACCATGAGAGTGTTTTGAGTAATTACCCCCCGACTGTGTACCATGTTGCACCGGATGAGCTTTCTCATATAGTCTACCAAGCACCAAACATTGCCTCACCGACTGAGGTTGAAACATGCGAATGTGCATCTGCGTATCAAGTCTCAAACCCGCCAAATATGCACTAACCAAGTAATCCTCAGATAAGGTAACTCTTGTACGGATCAGCTCAAATTTTTGATGGTAATCTACTATACCAGCTGTTTCCTGCAACCTCTTCAACTCTGCTATCGGATCCTCCAATACATCTTCGAACCGTTCCTTCAACAACAACCTATAAGAAACCCAATCACGCAACAAGTTTCTTCCAAAAGGAGTCTGCACTAAAGCATGATGCCAAGTCGAAGCATGTCCATCAAAATGCATAGCGGCCATCTTAACCTTGGAATCATTGGGTGTAAAGTCCAATGAAAAGAAATCCTCCACCTTAACAAGCCACTCCGAGATGCGTTCACCATCAAAGCGAGGGAAATCCACTCGACCTAAACGCGTAACTCCCGAGCAATGACCATTCATCGCCGATCCTCCTACATAACGTTGAGCCACCCCTTCTCCATACGAGTCTGGCGTCGCGGATACTGCCATGGGACTCTTCTCTCCTCTTGAGCCAGAGTTCGGAGTTGATTGACAACCAGGGATCATCTTAATCATCGAGAACATATCCGCAATGCTCCGATCTATCTTTTTGTTTTGCTCAGCTATCGCAAACTCCAGCGCTTGCGTCCTATCAAGCAAACTTGGTGTAACCACCGTTTCCTCTCGCTCATCAGTAACCACCTTAGATCCTTCATCTCCTCCATCAGTTTTGTTCACCTGAGATCGTGTCTCCACCATCGTTCCAAGCACCGACTAGCTCTGATACCAATGATAACGTTAAGTCAGGATTCACAATATCAAAACAGAGTAAACGAAACAGAGTAAGAAACAGAGTTTATTAAGAACTTGTAATCGGAATATTGATACAACGTTCAATAAAAACGCAGCTCAATCTTCTCACCAGTAAGAGTCTCCGATGGAGATACTCCAACAACGGTGAGGACGAGATCTAGAAAGTTCTAGAGGAAAACGATTACAAACTCAGATAAAACGTGATATGAAAAACGTGAGCTAACAATGCTCAAATACTAAACACACAGCCGACAAACAGCGTCAACCAATTATTCCCTTCCCGTTATCTACCAGAATTTCTCCATTACTTCGTCATCCTTAATCACACGTGCTTAATCGTTCCTTCTTATCTTGACTTATCTTTGACCGCATCATGATACTCCACGTGTGACCATCGCATCCTACATGAGTCGCGGAGTTCCGTACGAGGAAGAGACTCAAGATTTATTAGGGTTACGGTTAAGAAGATTTTGGAATTCTGTTTGATTTCTTAAGGGTAATCGTTCTTACATATTCCGTTCTGTCTCGAATTTTTGTATCGACGTTTAGATATATCATATATGATTTCCTTGTAAAATATCAGAAATTGTTTTTGGTACTTGTTGCATCGTAAAATTTGTTGTGTAAAGGTCAAAGAGCCTTCTTCTGTTGTGTATACTTACAAATATCGCAACTTTTGAAAAAGTTGTAATCATCAATTACAAAACTCTGCCCAAAGAGCTAATTAAGGTTTTGTGCATCTCTGCTTCTCTATCTAGTCTTCTCTGTGAAATATTTAACTCCTAGCCTAGCCTTGTCAAAAACTCAGTAATATGTAAAAAAAATCCGTAACAAAAAATGGTTGATTGAACAATCATTTTGTATAAACTAGAAACAAGTCTAAGCCATATAGAACTCATCTATTATACTAGTGTGAATAAGAAGGTCCAAAGATTTTGGATACTTCAACAGAGCGATTGGATCTAATGTTAACAATCATGAAAGAAGCATATAAAGTTTCTAAATTGAACATCTAAATCCAAGATTTATAATTAAAAGAGTACTATATTGGAAACAAAGCTGAAATACTGCAAAATTGACAAAACAGATGAAAGACCCAAATAACTACAGTAGTGTTAAAAAAGGCACACACTTGTAAAATCCTGGAATTTCATCAAACGGTTGTAATCAACCGATATCCACGATAGCAATATACACCGCACCGTAGTTTACAACTACCTCTTCATCTTCTCCAATGTTCTGGAGTCATGACGGAAGAAGATAACGAAGAACAGTCTAGATTTGTTGATAAATACTTACCACTCAAATATATATATACAATACACACAACACATGTGACATGACTAGCAACAAGCTTAGCTAAGAGGTTGAATATGAAGGATATGGCTGACGGAGGAATATTCTTGTATCCATTTCGAAGATTCCAAGAATGGTCAGGAGGATCAACGGCTCTGATTGATTGGATGGAATCTTCAAATTCTCATATCTTCAAGATCAACGTTCCTGGTTACAACAAAGATGACATAAAAGTGCAGATTGAAGAAGGGAACGTTTTGAGTTAAGAGGAGAAGCGTTGNATAAGAGGAGAAGGGTTAAAGAAGGAAGACAAGAAGAAAGAAGAGGATTTGGTGTGGCACGTGGCGGAGAGAGAAGCTTTTTCCGGTAAAGGTGAGTTTTTGCGGCGTGTTGAGTTGCCGGAGAATGTGAAAGTCGACCAAGTTAAAGCTTACGTGGAGAACGGTGTTCTTACTGTGGTTGTTCCCAAGGACACGTCACCCAAATCGTCAAAGATTAGGAATGTTAATATTACTAGCAAGCTTTGATGTCATAACCGGTTTTGACCGGGTTTTTGGTTTTTATAAGATGGAATAAAATTGGACTTTGTTGTTACTTCATAAATCCAATAAAGCATGTAATATTTTTAGAGAATTTTAAGAATTGGTTAGACAAGAAGATTATATAGTAAGATGAGCAAATAACCCACAAAGCTCTGATTCTAACCGGCTTTAGCTGGTTTCTGATTTTGATTCAGTGTTTGTTTATATTGCTTAAACCGGCTTATACCAAAATGAAACATGGATTTACTATTTACATCTCACCAGGAAGGTAGAATTTTTAACCGGACTAAACCGGGTTCTGATTTACATGAGCTAAATAAAATTGGACTGTATATACTTGATAAACCAAAAGTATTTGAACATTGAAGAATTGTAAAACAAGATTTTAACACAAAAGAAGAAACCAAAAGCTGATGATTTACATCTGATTGATATTCTCAACAAATAAAACAACATCAAGAAACCAAAACAAGCTTTGTTTTCCTCTGGACCGATCGATGATGAGCTGTTTTATTTAGCGGTTCTCGAGTGCTTAATGAGCCAATCGATGACCGCATCTATGTTTATCGAGTCCTTACACGAGATCATGTAACAGCAAACCTCTCTGTCTGCTACAGATTCAAGCCCTCTGCATCAAAACAAATCCAAGTCATATACTTGGAATTCAGATCTTGTTCAATGGACTTGAAGGGAAAGAAA
>NC_025696.1:26280264-26296740 GCF_000633955.1 Camelina sativa
AAACCAAAAGCTGATGATTTACATCTGATTGAAATTCTCAACAAATAAAACAACATCAAGAAACCAAAACAAGCTTTGTTTTCCTCTGGACCGATGATGAGCTGTTTTATTTAGCGGTTCTCGAGTGCTTAATGAGCCAATCGATGACCGCATCTATGTTTATCGAGTCCTTACACGAGATCATGTAACAGCAAACCTCTCTGTCTGCTACAGATTCAAGCCCTCTGCATCAAAACAAATCCAAGTCATATACTTGGAATTCAGATCTTGTTCAATGGACTTGAAGGGAAAGAAACTTACAGTTGATCAACCAAAGCTTGCTTAGAAAGAGCTTCAGACTTGTCGATTTTGTTGCCAAGAATCAGAAGAGGAATGCCATTTAAAGACGGTTTCGTTAACAGATCACTCAATTCGCTTCTTGATATCGGTACACTATCTCGATCTGCAGCATCAATCACATACCTGCGAATATTACCATAACAATCATCAAGATTTTTTACCAAACAGCAACATGGGATCTTTAAAAAGATATCGGAAAGAGGATATACACAATGGCGGAAACTCCACGACAATAACGCTCCCACATGGTACGAAACCTTCTTTGCCCTCCAAGATCCCAAATCTTTATGGTAACATTTCCTTTTGTAACTTTCCTCATGTTAAATCCTACAGTTGGTATCATATCTTCACTGTAACCTCCAGTCTTGAAAAATACAAAAAAAAAAAAAAAAGAAGAAGTGAAACGCGTAAGATTAGATTTGTTCGATAATACTACTTATCGACTAAAAAGCCTTTGATAATTTAACTCACAGCAATAGCATTGACAAGAGAAGTCTTCCCAGCATTCTGAAGCCCAACAAGTGAGAGCTCCATCTCTTGTTTGAAGAACAAGCTGACAAAGCAATATAAACAAACACTGAATCTAATGTCTGAAGAAGATGTTCATACTCTACTAAAACCAACCCCTTTCTTAGCATTCCTGCTACAACTCTATTAATCTCAAGTGTTTCCGCAATTTCGATCATTCGATTTCTTCCCCTACTATGACATACACCATTACCAAGTCCTGAATCAGTACTATAAACGAATTATATAATTCTAAATCGATTTCTAATAAAGATAGATTTCTAATAAAACCAATTCATATAATATGTAACCTGCACAGCCTAAGAAATAAAAAGAGTCTCAAGAGAAGTAACAGATTATGTAACACAAGTGACACAAGTTCCAAGCTTTTACTAAACCCAGAACGATATTTACAAGATACTTCAATGGAAGAACAAAGAGACCAAATCAAAACAGAGAGCAAACAAAAAGAAGAAACTGTACCTCCTGAGCCAGTTAAGAAGTGAATCCCAAAGACCCATCTCCAAAGATTCGATTTTTTCGACGATTTAACACTCAAATTCTGGATTTGGTTGAATCAGAATCGAAATTATTTGTAGCCCTAGTTCGATTTGTTGTATTTGCTTAATGGGGTTAATGAGAGAAAAGGAAAAGGGAAGAAGAATCTGGACCTTATACTTACTTAAGGTAATAGAATTTGTCAGTTTGTGTAAACGGTGTCTCTCTTCACTCTTCTGTCACGCGATTGTTGCCTTCACCAGGCAAATTAAAATGTTGAATATTAACATTGATGGAAAAAAAAACACTTGTTCTGTCACTGAAATAGTTATTTTCACTTAAACGACATAGTTTTATATATATATTTTTTATGAATTTAAATTTTATTTACCAAATTAAAATGTTTTTACATGCAACATAAAAACTTAAAAAATTAGATATTTTTACAGTAATATTAAAAGAAAAGTTAACGGCCATGTGTTCGAAACTTGAGAAATTGTTAGAAATCATCTTTTTCAGATATATTTTTTTTTTTCATAAAAATACTTTTTTTTTTAATTCGGTGTTTTGCCGTCGAGCTAAAGTGTTTTAACCGAGTTCGAACACTCTTTTCTAACAATTTACATTTAACATTATGATTTTATAGTTACTACCGGGTGTATTCAACTTGACATTTTAAGTGATTTGTGTGAAATTTACAAATTCTATATTATTCAATCATGGATTTTAAAATCCACTGTTATTGAACTGATGATTTAAAAATCTATTTTAAAATCCATTAAAATCTTTTGTTATTGAACTGATGATTTAAAAATCTACTTTAAAATCCACTGTTATTCAAAACAGTTTTGTAGATTAGGATTTTAATAATTTTTAGGATTCTGGAGAATTCTGGAGGATTTGTTTAGTTAAAAATACAGAAATCCAAATCTTATGGTTTTAGGTGGGATTTGAAAGAATTTTACAGAAAATCATATGAACTTCCTTAAAATCTATTAAAATTCTAAATTTCCTAAATCCCTTCAAATTCTCCAAAATCATGGTTTGAATACACCCCCGTTACATTAATTTATATGTCCATTTGCCACTAAGCAGATAATGATTTAAACTGTTTTTTTAAAATTCAATCATACCTTTTTATATAATCATGTATTTAGTTTATGTAAAATGAGTTTGCCGTCACAAGAAACAATGGCAACTTAAGCTGAGAATGACTATTGACGAAGTCACTAACAAAGTCACTAAAATGTTCTGTTTTGCTTTGCCTCGTCTGAGCAAAATACCCTAATCAGTTCTTTTTCTTTAAGATTTTATTTTCTACACTAAAAAAAACTCTCTTTGGCTAGGTAAAATTTACGTTACATTTAATAAAAAAATTTATATAATCCACAATCATGTTGGAAAAAGAAATAGCAAAACCTACTGTAAAAAAAAAAAACTCAAGACCAAATACTTCAACGAAAAAAGATCAAACACCAAATTAGAAACCCACTTCTCATGACTGTGAGACTTTTACACTATACCAAATCGTGTATCAATGTATTGGTTTTGTTAGTGTTGTTGTTGTTGTTTTACCTCTTTAGTTCACTTGAGTTCAAATACGATTTGGTATAGTGTAAAAAAATTAATAAACCAACACAAACAATAGATACAACAACAAACCCAATATATAAAAACTAGACACGTGAAGAAGTTGTTCACATAATAAGGTAAATGTATTAAGATTGAAAAGTGACTGTGTTGACAAACTAAAGAGTGGAGTTCTCACTGGAGCAGACCTCGAAGGGCCTGCGTGTAATTTGCGAGTGACCAAAGAGTGAAGATGTTCCTATAATTAGGAGAATGGAACTTCAAATTGACATTGAACACCCCACTCATTTCCTGAAGAAAGAAACAAAGAAACAACATTTTGTGTATAGTTTATGTAATGATTATAACAAGATTTGTTGAAATATGTCTCAAAAATTTAACTAAGTTAACAACATATTAATACCTCTTGTGGGAAATCTCCGTTATCCAATTGTGAATTGATCAAGACTTTGGCAGCTCGGTGAACCGGTCGAGGATCTCTTTCCATTTGACCACTCAAAATTAGACTCATAAGTGCTTGCCCTGTATTCACAACATTCGTTTTGTTGTTTCCAACTTGAGGAATGTATTTCCTTTTAAGACAAGAGAGATAACTCTCTCCCCATCCGCCTTCCGTGTTTTGCGTGTCCAGAAGGAATCGAACTGCTTTACGAATAGCCTCACAATTGTTGTAGGTATTGCCTGCAGCCACTAATCCTCTTAATGCAAACAAGGTTCCATAGAGAAAGCACACTCCCCAGTTTCCATACCACGAACCATCTGCCATTTGAACATCCTCAATAAATTTTGTTCCATTTTTGATAAACTTTTCCACCTCTTGTCTTCTATGTTTTGGAAATTGTTTCATGAAACGAGCCATTGCTACTATCGATGACCCTGTGCATTCTACATACCTAAAAAAATTTATAACCAATACAATATTTACCCAAAAAGAAAAAAAGAAAGAAGAAAACTAATGCGTCATAAAATAGAAAAAGGTAAAATATATAAATATTACGGATGCTCCACTATTGCGTCTTCCATAAACTCCACGGGACTAAACCACTACATGAGATTGATTTTAGCCATTTGTTACACTCATATAAGCCAATCTTGAACAAAATAGATTTAGAATGGTCAATACCTCTAGCCAAGTTTTCTCATGCGCTGGTTCCCATGCTGCTAAACCACCATTCTTGCTCTGTTAATATCGAAAAAAGAACTTTGAGAGAATTATTATAACAAATTATGTTCTTACGTATGAATAATAACCTGATAATGAAGAATCAAGTTGACTGCATCATATAGCCTCTTTACGTCCATTTTCTCACCAGTGAATTCCAATGGCATGGTTTCAAACATTAGGCAACACTAGCCGTGACACACACAACATGCATATAATGAAGTAGCGAGTTATTAATACATTAACCTCAATATGCTAAGTAAATTAAAACTTCATAATTGAGAGAAGGCGCATGCATGCATGTACTCACCTCTAAACTCTCAGCAGTACAATCTGATACTGGCAATCCTTGATCTTTGTCAGGAAAACTCCATGCACCTTTTGTAATGTTTCTAAACATTTTATGATGGTCACCAGGTGGGTTTAGTGTAAGCTGAGATTTCTTCAGAAAGTCATATCCTTTTTTCAGAGTTGACGTAATCTCGTCATCAACATCACAAGCTAAAATGACTTTTAGTGAAAAGGCTGTATCCCACAATTGACTACCAGAAATCTGCACCAAGTAAATATATATATATCCATCTTAACATGCTTTTGATGAATCAGCATCATATATGCAGAACGAGAAATACTAGAATAGTACTAGAGTAACCCACAAAATCATAAGTTTTCTATGATATGTACGTTTAAGTTAATTATAATTTATCTTGTTATAGAAGTTATATGGCTGACTTATGTGTTTTTAGTTTGGGAGTATAATTGGTTAGACTCGTTGTTTGTTTATTTGACGTACGGCCGGTGAGAATAAGATTACCTCGGTTTTCCAAAGATCAATCACCCATGATTAAAAGCGAGATGGCGTATAGATATAAGACGCATGCACATATGTTATTGGCAGAATTATTTATGCTAGACCAGATATTTCACAGATGCAGTAGACGTTTATGAGCAATCCGAGAAAATAACTGATTTTTCAAGTGCAGTGAGTTTTTACAACTAAATCCTTTAGCAGCAGCGTGTTATATATTCAAGGGTGATTATCAAAAGTACCACTAAAAAGAGTTTTCAATCCAGAAAAACCATCACTAGTGTTTATAATTCCAAAAATATCACTAAAATATATTTCTGAAAAAACCACAAAACTTAAACCAAACTTTAAACTTTCAAAATAAATCCTAAAAGCTAAATAATAATCTTTAAACCCAACATACTTAATAAAAAGGCAAAAAAAAAATATAAAGGGAAATATAGCAATAATATTTTTGGAACAAAAACAAAATTTAATGGTAGTTTAAGTTTTTTGTCTACATATTTAAAGGCAATCTAAAATAAAACATATAAAACACTAGGTTTTCTAGTTCCAAAAACTAATCGAACTCCATGCCAATGCTACTCGAACCCAGATAGCAGGATTTTTCTCCCTTAACCACTAGTCGACTTGGTTAGTCGTAAATGTATCTCTGACAGTAAAAAACCTAACTCTTGTTCTATCAATGCAGCATATAACTTCTTAATTTCTGTTCTCAAGTATCATATAGAGTGCAATTACTCGTTCTTTTCCACAGGTTCCCTAAAAAACAAAAGAGAGACTAACCTGGAACTTCAAACCATCATCACCAATCCATACAAAATCAAGGACTCGAGCAAGATGTTTCTTAAAATAATCACCCTCTGGCTCTTCTACCCAACATGCAAGCATACAAAATACCTACCAAATACGGACACAAAATTTGGTCTAGTTAAGATTATAGATTTTTGTTTTATTTTGTTTCGTTTGAATAAATGAAAGATATATCGGAAGAGAAAAACATTTTCGAGTAAAACCTTTGACACAAATCCACCGGTAAGGTATCGAGTGGCTTCATTATGGTAGTGAATGAGTTTTATTGTGGTTTGAAGAGCTCTTTGTCTTATGAGCTTGTTGAAAGGCCAACAGTTTAGGATGTTCTCGGAGAGTATATGAACACTTTTCCAAAACAAATCTTGTAGATTTGATTGTTGGTTGAAAGCATCTTCCTGCATTAATATATTAAATTTACATGGCATAGTATTGGAGGTAATTACGAACACGAGATGTATTTTTGCATCATGATATCAAATAGGAGAATGCTATGTTTAATGAGATTTCTACTCAAAACACTGTTAACTTAAACGTACTTGTAACAGCATATAGCATGATTTTGTTGCAAACAATGTTAACTTAAACCGTTAAACGTACTAGCTAGTATTCTTACACTATTCTAGTTTACAAACAGTTTAAGTGTATATATTAATAGTAGAACAATTTCACATCATCAAAATGTAATAATAAGTTAATGGTATCTAGCTACTACTAGTTCTTGACAAAAATAATAATAATAATAGTAATAACCTTAGCGCATAGGCTTCTGGCGTGGCTCCAAACGATCTGTGCGTAAGGTTGAGGATAAAGCTCTTTACGGAGCTGTAGAATGAGAGATGTTGGTGTAGCTACAAATTGCTTACCGTATAGGTATGACAATGCCATGAAACTCTCCCGGAAATTAATCCATACGGTACCTACACTAATTATAAAAACATATATATGATCAAATAAAGTTGCAGCCAATCTCATCACAAATATATAAAAAGAAATAAACAAAAAATCACAAAATTCAACCTCCATTAATAGGAGAAAACGAAGGGAGCATCCAGAACTCAGGTGGTATAGCTTTGCAGCCAGACCAATCATACACTCCAAGAACCTATTAAATTGGCAAGTTTAAGGCAAATCTAGTTATATTATCTTTTATAGATTTTATTTTATATTCATAACATAAATATACCGAAAGCCAAGCTTTTCCGAACAATGGAGTATAGGTAGCTCCACCATGGTCGAGTATCCATTTAAGTGCCTTTGCACAAGCACTTCCTTGATCTGGTTCTACTCCTAGAATTCGTAGGCAGGTGTAGTTGAGGACCGTGCTAAGCATACAACTGTGGCTTTCTATGTGTAATCCCCAACCACCATCTTCACTCTACAAGATCTTACTGTGTTGTCATATATATATATATATATGCAATTATACATATATGTCAGTTCGATTAAATGTGTTACCTGATGGTTGTACAAGTAACGCAGGAACTCTTTGCGATATTCCACGGTGAAGATTTCTTCCAAATGTCCAGTTATGTATAAGCATAGTAACTGTGGTTTCAATATTTTACGTAAATGAATTTTTTTTCGATCAGTTTATTACAAATTAAGACAAGTCCATAACAAGTCGAACATGAGAAGTTATATTGAAAGAGAACTCTAAAAGCAACTCCATTGGTAACCCAAAAGAGTTTTTAAAAAATTCATATTAAAATTTTATTATATAATTAATTATTTTTTAAAATCAAAGCAATAAGACAATAAGAGAGCTGATGGAGCAGTTCCATGGGAGTCTCTCTATATTAAAAAATTAGTATATTGAACAAAAATTTAGGAAAAGAACGAGAAATGTCACTAAAATGAGAGATGTTTCTGATTTTTGGATACTTGTTCAGCAATTATTGGCTTCATTATTAAAAGAAAAATACTTAGGTTCACTCCTAGGGTGAACTTTCTTGTTCACTTCTTCCTTATCAACCAATCATAATCTTCTATACATTATCTTGTTTAAAAAACTAAATCAAAATTAAATTAAAAAGCAATACATATTAAGGAAACAAATTCTGTATAATTTTATTTAAGGAAAGTTAAATATTTGCTTGGTTTAGATTTTACAATTAGAATGAAATGATGTATCGGTTTGGGTTTACAAATAAGGTGATTAGGGTTTAGATTTTACAATTCAAACAAAATTATATGTCGGTTTAGATTTACAAATGAAGTGGTTAGGGTTTAGATTTTACAATTAAAACAAAATTATATGTCGGTTTGGGTTTACAAATGTAGTGGTTAGGGTTTAGATTTTACAATTAAAACAAAATTATATATATGTCGGTTTGGGTTTACAAATGAGATGGTTAGGGTTTAGATTTTACAATTAGAACGAAATTATATGTCGGTTTGGATTTACAATTGAGATGGTTAGGGTTTAGATTTTACAATTAGAATAAAATTATATATCGGTTTGAGTTTATAAATAAGCGGTTTAAGTTTTTAATTTTATAATAATGTATACAGATTTTGTTTCCTTATTTTATAAGGAGATGAATAAATATGTTATTAAATATATTATGATATGTCAAATTCTCATTGGCTAAAATAAGAAAAAGTGAACAAAAGGGTTCACCCTAGGAGTAAACCAAGAATTGTCCTTATTAAAATCCAACTAAAATATACTAATTACAGTGAAATATTAATTGTTTTATTTTATTTTGAGAGACCCAGATGAGTCTTTATCAGAAGACAGTGCGCTCTAAAAGCATCTTTTTATTAGTGATACTCATTACTCAATATGGGTGTTTTAAACATTTTTTATAATTAATTTTATTATTAATTTGTTATGAATGTCTAAAAGAGGGATATCATATTACTATCAAAATGATGGGTTTCTAAAAACTTAATTTATCATAACTTTTTTTTTTTTAAAACACTCAACCCTTGCAGTAACTTACTATTGGAGGTGGACCAAGTGGTCTAAAAAATCTCTTGGTCTCTCTCTTCAATCTTCACATTTTTTTCTTTTTTTCAAATTTTTGATTAAAATCTATGGATGGAGCTTTTAAAACCACGAGATGGTAGATGGGGTCTTTGACCTTTAAAACTAAAATCCAAAGCTACATCCATCATTTTTCTACTAGACGTCTTTAAAGAATCTATCTCAGATCTTCGTACACTGAAGGCTAATTATGTTCAACCATTATTCCAGAAGTCACGACGTTCTCCAAACAGTAAATCCAACTGTCTAAGTGATTTTAGCAATCCGATCGGAAGCGTAGTTATATTAAAGGAGATGAACTTACGAAGGGGCCGTTGAAGAACATGACACCAGAGTTATCAGCAGGCCAGTGTCCATCATCAGCCTGCAACGCCGTAAGATAGAGTATTCCTCTTCTCATTGCTGCCTTTGCATCTTCATATGTAATTTTATCTGCATCTTCTACTCTAACTCGTGGGATTTTTTGCTCAAATTTCTTCTCCCTCATAAACTGTTTGAATCCAAATGAAACAATTTTTTTTTGTTATATTATCAAGTTGACGTTACTAGTAATAGTATGCATGTGTCATGTGTGTACAAAAGACTTTCACCTGCATGCGCCAAAGAAGATCGGGACTAGTTTTGAAACGTGACCGGTTAAGCGAGAAATTCCGGCGAGCATGATCGACCTCCGCGAGTTCTTCAGGAGAGCATGCTTCTGTGTCAAAATCCCAAATCTGTCTCCCTACGTAGTTGTTGGTGGTAAACAAGTGAGTATCATCCCTAGCCGTAGCAGCTCCGATCTTCAGCCTCCACATTAGTTTACCAATAAAAAACAAAAACAAGTAGTTCTTAACTATACTCTCTCTTTACATATATATAATTAAAAAATTTAGATGTGTCTAGATGTATTTTGATGGCGACACTTCCTATAATAAAATACAGTTAGCTAATTAAAAATTATAAAAAGAAAAAAACTTGAGGATTGAAATGTAAAAACTGTTGAAAATAAAAAGGTAATAAAAGTCAAAAACCATTTTCGATGATGAGGCCATCTAATTATTATTATTTCTATTTTTATTAAAATTAAATTCCCTAAAATTTAGGGTCCAAATTTTTCTTTTCCCAAAAGACATTAGTAACAAAGATCCATTTTTTCACATTTCAGGGACCACAAATTTATTGAGCGGGGCCTGATCAGGCCAATTTTTTTTGCTTTTGTTCTTTTTTTTAATATCCAAAAATTAGAGAATTGTTTTTAGACGAATTTCCGACAACGACAAGATTTTTAACCAAATGTTGTGACTAATTTCTTACTATACCTCTATTTGTTCAGAAATTTTCAAAAAAAATTTGATTAATTTTTGACTAATATTTTTTTATTGGAAATTTGTCGAAGTTGGTCAGAAAATGGTTGGAATTTTTCTGACCACCAAATTAGTCCAAAATAATGGTTAGAAATAGACTGTTTTCTTGTAATGTGAGGCAATATTATTGTGCATAAATGTTAAAACTTTGAATCAATACAATAAAACTTGAGTGTTTTTGATGTGAGCGCCGGACATTTCGCGGTACGAACATAAACGAGCGTTTTCGAGCCGATCGAACTAGAAGCGATTTCTCTCGGACAAGACGCGATGGATCGACTCTAGGGAGTAAACAAACGATGGAAACAGAATATGGCGGAAAGCAAACGAGCGGATTGAAAGTTCGTACTTTGGTCACGTCGTGGTCGAGCGGCTACGGTAGCGGTACGGTACGGATGGTGAGGTTGCGAAGCGGCTAGCGAAACGAGAGGAAATGAGACGATGGTGGATTGAAGGACGACACGCGAGGGCTGGCTTGTCTCGCGATACGGTCAGATTAGTGGATGGCGAATCCGGTTCGAGGTCGGCTAGGGTTTCTCGGTAGAACAATCCCGGATTGGTTCTAAGGAGAGGAGTGAGACAAGATTCAAAGATTCTCTCTTTGGAAAAGTTTTTATTTTCATTCAAGTCTGATTTTACAAGAAATAAGAGAGGGTTTAAATAGAGCTAGGTTTAGAGGAGACTAGGGACACACGGACTCGCAATGGTCCGCACACGTTGCCCTTGACGTGTTCTCTTTGAAATCGAACACGTCGCTCTTCTAAGTGGTTTAAACACAACCACACATGTCACTCTACTTAACGTTACAAAGAGAGAGTTCTAGATATTGTTCAAAACGCAAAGCATAAGTAAAAACAACACGTCTTCGGTCTTGGCACGGAAAATGTCCTTAACTTCAAACGTTTGCGCTAAAGCTCCTCGCCTCGTTAAAACCTCCTCCGGTAAACCTCGTGGGACAAACCCGGAGCGAGAAAAAAGAGTATGATTCCTTGCTCTAACGACTTGGTTGCCTTCATCCTTCGGTAAGGATGAAGCCCGTGCGAACGGTCTCTTCTCGAACTTCTTCGGTCGGGTCGTAGTCTTGGACGAAAGCTTGCACGAACAGGTTAATCTTCTGCCTGGTGGACTTGGAAGAGCTCTTAGACCGTGTTGTTGCTCCCGGAGTGATTTCTGGTGTGTTGGCTGGCCGTTGTCCCGCGAGTGGTGCAAGCGTCTCGGCCACGTCTGGTGAGTCTCGGTAAGGTTCTGGTCCCGTGCTCACTTTATTCCCTCCCCCTTGAAAAGGTTTTGTCCCCAAAACTTCTTCGTCCTGCGTCAAACGGAACGAGATCAGTAACATTAAAGGAGGTTGACATATTATACTCACCTGGCAGTTCAAGGCGGTAGGCGTTGTCGTTGATCTTCTCGATGACTTTGAACGGTCTGTCGCCGCGTGGGCTAAGCTTGTCCATCCTCTTCTGTTGGAATCGCTCCGGCCTTAGGTGCAACCAAACCCAATCTCTTGGCTTGAATAACATAGGCTTGCGTCCGCGGTTCAAGAAGCGCGCATACTGTTTGGTCCTCCTTTCTATGTTCGCCCGAACCTCCTCGTGAAGCTTCTTGACTAACTCGGCTCTCACGGCTCCGTCTTGACTCTCGACCTCGTCCGGTGGTAAGGGTAAGGGATCCATCAGCTTGAGAGGCTTGAAGCCGTAAGCGACCTCGAACGGAGACTTCTTGGTGGACGAATGAATAGCCTGATTGTACGCGAACTCGATGAGTGGTATGCACTCGAGCCACGATCATTTGTTGCTCGCAATTGCTATCCGAAGTAAGGCTCCAATACATCGATTCACGACCTCGGTCTGGCCATCGGTTTGTGGGTGTGCGGCGGTGGAGTATAACAGTTTGGTGCCAAGCTTCTTCCACAATGTTCGCCAGAAATAGCCAAGGAACTTCGGGTCTCGATCCAAAATGATGGTGCACGGTAAACCATGGAGCCGGATTACTTGATTGAAGAAGAGGTTCGCTAGTTGCACCGAGTCATGGTTCTTGTTACACGAAATGAAATGCGCCATCTTCGAGAAACGATCCACCACGACCATCAAGCTGTCCTTATGGTGTAAGGGAGGTAAACCAATAACAAAATCCATTGATAGGTCGATCCACGGTCCTGTCGACACTGGTAGGGGCATGTATAGGCCGTGAGGGTGAGTAGTGGACTTGGACGCCCGACACACCACGCAACGTCCGCAATGTTTCTCGACCATACTACGCATCTTTGGCCAATAAAAGTGTTCTTGGAGCACGGCCAAAGTCTTCGTGATGCCAAAATGCCCGGACAAACCTCCACTATGTGCTCCCGAATAGAACCGGTAGGGATGCAAAGACGTCGGCCCCGAAAGAGAAAACCATCGTGCACGTAGAAGTCGGTGAATATGCCCTTGCCGTGGTTCTTAAAGCAATCTCTGAACTCGGCGTCAGTGGCGTATGCTTCTTTGATGCTCTCGAATCCCAAAACCTTGGTGTCCATGGTGGTGATCAAGGCGTGTCTCCGTGATAAGGCGTCGGCGACGATGTTTTCTTTGCCCTTCTTATACTTGATCACGTACATGAAAGACTCGATGAACTCTAGCCACTTTGCGTGTCTCCTCTTGAGGTTTGTCTGGCTGCGCAAGTGCTTCAATGTCTCATGATCGGTGTGAATCACGAACTCCCGGGATAAGAGTTAATGTTGCCAGGTCGCCATGGCTCGGACCAAAGCATACAGCTCCTTTTCGTACGTCGGATAGTTGAGAGTGGCGCCGCTTAGTTTCTCACTGAAATAGGCCACCGGTTTGCCTCCTTGCGTGAGAACCGCACCGATGCCTACACCGGACGTGTCGCACTCAGTTTTGAAAGTTTTGTTGAAGTTGGGTAGGACGAGTACGGGAGCTTGAGTGAGACGCCACTTGAGTTCTTTGAAGGCTCGCTCTTGCTCCTCTCCCCATTTGAAATCTTGGTTCTTCTTGATCACCGCGGTAAGAGGCGCCGCGACCATACTAAAATCTTTCACGAACCGGCGGTAGAAACTGGCGAGGTTGTGGAATGATCGAACGTGTGAGACACTGGTAGGCGTGGGCCACTCCTCAATGGCTCGAATCTTCTCTCTATCTACCTTTAGTCCTTGTTAACTTACAATAAAACCTAAGAAAACTAATTCATTAGCAGCAAAGACGCACTTTTTCAAGTTAGCGTACAATTGCTCCTCTCGGAGAGTGTTTAAAACATATTCAAGATGCATGACATGATCCGATAGGCATTAACTATACACAAGAATATCATCAAAATAAACCACAACAAATTTGTTGATGTAGGCTCTCAAAACATGGTTCATAAGTCTCATAAAGGTAGAGGGTGCATTAGATAAACCGAATGGCATTACCAACCATTTATACAAACCTTGCTTGGTTTTAAATGCGGTTTTCCACTCATCCCCTTCCTTCATTCGGACTTGGTGGTAGCCGCTCTTGAGATCAATCTTCGAGAAAACGCTCGAACCGCTTAACTCGTCTAGCATGTCATCCAGCCTCGGTATAGGGTGCCGATACTTGATCGTGATGTTGTTCACGGCCCGACAGTCAACACACATACACCAGGACCCGTCTTTCTTCGGCGCGAGTAGGACAGGGACGACACACGAGCTTAGAATCTCTCGAACATAGCCATGGGACATGAGCTCGGACACTTGGCGCTCCAACTCCTTGGCTTCCTCCGGGTTGACACGATACGTGGGCCGGTTTGGTAGTTGAGCTCCGGGCATGAGATCGTTCTGATGTTTGATGCCACGTATCGGTGGTAAACCTTCGGGCAACTCGTCCGGGAACACATCCGCGAAGCGTCGGAGAACGTCTCGGATAACGTCCGGTAAAGCGTCCATCGAACCTTCGAGCCCTACCACCAAGAAATCTCGAAAAACCATCAATAAAACTTGGTTGGAGTCCTTAAAGGGATTTTCTAACATCACTAGATTGAATTAGAAAGTTCGTTTTAGAGTCTGAATCCTTAGACAGTTTCGATTGCATTTCATGAACTTGTGTGGGGCTCAATGGTTTCAAACAAATACGCTTATTATCATGAACAAAATAATATTGGTTGGTGTGGCCGCAATGAGTGGTCCTTTTGTCAAACTGCCAAGGATGCCCCAAAAGGAGGTTGTAACACCCGCGAACCAAATTATGCGTTTTGGGCAAGGGTGTCGATCGACTCCAAGGGGGTGTCGGTCGACACCACTGTTTTTCTGGTTCGACCAGTTCGATTTTTATTATCGATTTGGACCGGTTTGGATTAGGAAAAACCACTAAACCGTGATATTTAAGTGTCTTGTCGACCAGAAGGGTTTTGGGAAGTTCTATTGTTGCCGTTTAACGCTTTTGAGAGAAAAAGAGGAAAAAGTGTGTTCTTCAGCTTTTTGGTGATTTTGGTGAGATTCTTGGCTGTTCTTGAGAGATTGGAAGCTAGGAAGGATCTAGAAGCTTGCTAGGAAGGTTGGATTTGTTGCTTTTGGTCTGAATCTTCCTGCAAAGAGGTGAGTGCATGACCATGGCTTATCTAAGCTAAGATCTTTAGTTTTTATGTGATTTGGTGCTTATGTGGTTGTTTCTTTGAGTTCTCTATGGTATTTCGTTGCTGCTTTGGCTGGGTTTGGCTTCTGGGAATGCATGGAGCGGATTGCAGGCGAGATTCGGAGTTTTTGATCGAAGGAAATCGCTGCTCGGCATCGGTGTCAGTCGACACCAGTTGGGGTGTCGGTCGACACCAACGCGAGGACGGCTCGAGACTTTGGCGAGTGCCGATCGACACCATGTGGAGGTGTCGGTTGACACAAAATAGGGTTTTCGGGAGTGTCGGGCAAGGTGTCGGTCGACACTAGTATGGTGTCGGTCGACACCAGATTGTCAGTGTCGATCGACACCATCTGGTGTCGGTTGATACCCTTCTTTCAGCTACGACGGATGTTGCATGCTTTGTGTATTGCCTGGTTTGTTTTATTGATTATTGATTGTGGCATGTAGAGATCTTATTGCTTGTGTGTATAGCCTAGTAGATAGGAGGATTGCCTCACTGAGTGTTTATCAAATACTCATGTATCTCAATTTGTGTTTGTGGTGCAGGTAAAGGCAAAGTGTGATCATGGAATCAAGGCAATGAAGAGGAGGATGTTCTAGGGACTCGATTGGATGTTGTCTGGCATTGTTAGGTTGCTAGAATCGAGTCATTAGAAACATTGCTAGGTTGCTGGTTACCTGTTTCCTGATGATTGGTTATTGGATTATTGGTTATCTTGTTATTGGATATTGCTTAGGCTATAGTATTGGTTTTATTATTGGATATTATTGGATATTGTTGTTGGTATTGTTATTCCGTTGTTGATTGTGATTGTGGTTAGGTGGCTAGTGGATATGAGACCACTAGTTGTAGTTTATTTATATTTATATTATTTATTATTTATTATTTTTTTTATAAAAAGGTCGGTCCTTTCATTTTGGTATCAGAGCCCTTATGGTTCTAGGTTTGGGTTCACGAGGTTTTTGTTGTGATGTTTTGGATTGCATGTCTTGATTGATTATGTGAGTTAGTCAATTGTGTGTGGCATGGAGTCCTAGAACATCCTCTTCGAGCCGACTGTGTGATTTCACGGTGAGTTTATGTTTCTGTGTTATAATAGAAATTGTTTGCTTAGTCTTCTGTTCATGGTAGTGCAGATAGAGATGGTGCTGTTGCTGGTCGTGGTCATGGACGCGGACATGGTCGTGGCCGCGGACGTGGTCGTGGTAGGGGCAGAGTCCCAGAGGTTAGTGAGACTGAGGACCAGATTGTGACAGCTGAGGGTGTTGGCAATTCGCAGGGTATTCCGGGGGATACCGTGAGTGTNTCAGAGTTGCGGGAGGCAAGTTCCTGAGAGTTATTGGACGAGCTAGATGGGANAGGAGGGGGCGGTGTTGATGCTCTAGTGGCCGGTGATGCTAGGGTCCCGAGTGTGGGAGTCCCAACAGGTGGAGTCCCTGGTACTGACGTTGTGGCTATGCTAGCACATGTNTCTAGTGGAGCTGTATGATGTTATTCTCGGGATGGATTGGTTGCATCAGCATAGGGTGCTNTTGGGCTGACTTCGTCTTGGAGTTCAACCGCAAGTATTTTCCTAGAGAGGCATTGGATCGGTTGGAGGTGCAGTTCCTTCAGTTGTCTCAGGGGACACAGTCAGTGCAGGAGCTGGACTTGGAGTTCAGTCGAGNAGGAGCGGCAGCCAGTGGTTGCGGATGTGGGAGCACATGGACGTTATTTATCCATGCTCAAGGAGACGAAGGGTGTTTTCACTAAGAGGTTTTTGGGTGGTACAGATCCTATTGNACTTCGGGGAGCCTCGTGATCTCGGCCATTCAGGCTGGGAAGATGATCGGGAAGG
>NC_025696.1:26296810-26302732 GCF_000633955.1 Camelina sativa
GATGCGTGGAGGACGAGTGTGGAACGTAACTTCCATACTCTGAGATGTCCTGAGGAGTTTTGGGTGGAAATAGGGGTCTACTATTTGACTGATGATGCTGAGTTGTGGTGGAGATCAGTGGCTGCTAGGAGAGTGCAGCGGGAGATGACTTGGGCTGACTTCGTCTTGGAGTTCAACCGCAAGTATTTTCCTAGAGAGGCATTGGATCGGTTGGAGGTGCAGTTCCTTCAGTTGTCTCAGGGGACACGGTCAGTGCGGGAGCTGGACTTGGAGTTCAGTCGAGTTCTTTGTTATGGGGGTCGGGCTTTGGAGTCTGAGGAGGCTCAGATCAAGAGGTTTTTGATGGCTCTACGTGCTGAATTGAGAGTTCACTGTAGAGGGCGGAGTTATGCTACGCGTGCAGAGCTGGTTAAGACTGCAGCAGCTAGAGGAGGATATCCGGGCACAGTCAGTGGCGGTATCTCTAGCAGTTCAGCCTAGTAAGGCTCAGCAGCAGGGTGGTTCTAGCAGGGACAGTAGGCCTGCACAGGGAACCAAGAGTGGTGCGAGTTGCTTCAGTTGTGGGAGCAAGGATCACAAGGTTGCTAGATGTCCCAAGAGGAGTGCTCCGACGGCAGAGTCTCGGGTATGTTATCATTGTAGAGAGACAGGGCACATCAGGCCTTTTTGTCCCAAGTTGCAGCCGGCAGCAGTGGCAGCGTTGCAGCAGGTGCAGCCTGGAGGTCAGTAGGTGGCACGGATTGAGCAGGCACCACGGGTTTACAGACAGCAGAGACTGGTGGAACCAGTGCCGGGGCGATCACATGTATAATTTCTGGTACTTAAACTTTGTGAATTTTTAGTAGGTTCAGATTTTATGTTTTCCTGTGATAAAGTGTTAGGTTCTCAACACATGAGGTTTGTATAGGGACCTTGTTGGTGGGCGGGTTTAAGTCCCATGTTATGTTTGATTTTGGAGCTTCTCATAGCTTCATTACTCCGGAGTGTGCAGAGAGCACGGGAATCAGAGGGGATCCCGAGAGCGTACAGGAGTTGTCAGAGTTGCGGGAGGCAAGTTCCTGAGAGTTATTGGACGAGCTAGATGGGATGATATTCAGATCGTAGGAGAGTCGTGGCCAGCGGATTTGCTTATCAGTCTAGTGGAGCTGTATGATGTTATTCTCGGGATGGATTGGTTGCATCGGCATAGGGTGCTTTTGGATTGCCATCGGGGTAGAGTGGAGTTTGAGCGTCCAAGAGGGAAGTTGGTGTTTCAGGGTATTAGACCGACTTCGGGGAGCCTCGTGATCTCGGCCATTCAGGCTGGGAAGATGATCGGGAAGGGCTGTGAGGCTTATTTGGTTACTATATCTATGCCAGAGTCAGTGGGAAAGTCTACGGTTAGTGGTATTCCGGTAGTGGAGGAGTTTGAGGATGTGTTTCAGTCTTTGCAGGGATTACCACCATCTCGGTCGGATCCTTTTACCATTGAACTAGAACCGGGGACGACACCATTATCCAAGGCTCCTTACAGAATGGCTCCAGCAGAGATGGCAGAGCTGAAGCAGCAGCTAGAGGATTTGTTGAGTAAGGGATTCATTCGTCCTAGTGTATCACCGTGGGGAGCGCCGGTGTTGTTTGTGAAGAGGAAGGATGAGAGTTTCAGGTTGTGCATTGATTACCGAGGTTTGAACCGGGTCACTGTAAAGAACAAGTATCCTCTTCCTAGGATCGATGAGTTGTTGCATCAGTTGAGGGGTGCTACTTGGTTCTCCAAGGTAGATCTGGCGTGGGGTTATCATCAGGTACCGATAGATGAGGCAGATGTGAGGAAGACGGCTTTCAGGACGAGTTATGGGCATTATGAGTTTGTGGTGATGCCTTTCGGGTTGACTAACGCGCCAGCATCGTTTATGAGATTGATGAACAACGTGTTTCAGGAGTTTCTGGAAGTGTCTGTCATCATTTTCATCGACGATATCCTAGTTTATTCTAAGAGTCCTGAAGAGCATACAGTTCATTTGAGGGCAGTTCTAGAGAAGCTGCGGGAGCAGAAGTTGTTTGCCAAGTTGAGCAAGTGTAGTTTTTGGCAGCGTGAGATGGGTTTTCTGGGTCACATTTCTGCAGAGGGGGTTTCTGTAGATCCGGAGAAGATTTAAGCTATCAGGGATTGGCCTAGACCGCAGAATGCCACAGAGATCAGGAGTTTCCTTGGGTTGGCAGGTTACTACAAGAGGTTTGTGCAGGGTTTTGCAAGTAGGGCACGCCCTATGACTAAGTTGACAGGGAAGGATGTTCCTTTTGTTTGGTCACATGAGTGTGAGGAGGGCTTTGAAAGCCTTAAGGAGATGTTGACTACTATGCCAGTGTTGGGTTTACCTGAGCAGGGAGAACNACCAGTGCCGGGGCGATCACATGTATAATTTCTGGTACTTAAACTTTGTGAATTTTTAGTAGGTTCAGATTTTATGTTTTCCTGTGATAAAGTGTTAGGTTCTCAACACATGAGGTTTGTATAGGGACCTTGTTGGTGGGCGGGTTTAAGTCCCATGTTATGTTTGATTTTGGAGCTTCTCATAGCTTCATTACTCCGGAGTGTGCAGAGAGCACGGGAATCAGAGGGGATCCCGAGAGCGTACAGGAGTTGTCAGAGTTGCGGGAGGCAAGTTCCTGAGAGTTATTGGACGAGCTAGATGGGATGATATTCAGATCGTAGGAGAGTCGTGGCCAGCGGATTTGCTTATCAGTCTAGTGGAGCTGTATGATGTTATTCTCGGGATGGATTGGTTGCATCGGCATAGGGTGCTTTTGGATTGCCATCGGGGTAGAGTGGAGTTTGAGCGTCCAAGAGGGAAGTTGGTGTTTCAGGGTATTAGACCGACTTCGGGGAGCCTCGTGATCTCGGCCATTCAGGCTGGGAAGATGATCGGGAAGGGCTGTGAGGCTTATTTGGTTACTATATCTATGCCAGAGTCAGTGGGAAAGTCTACGGTTAGTGGTATTCCGGTAGTGGAGGAGTTTGAGGATGTGTTTCAGTCTTTGCAGGGATTACCACCATCTCGGTCGGATCCTTTTACCATTGAACTAGAACCGGGGACGACACCATTATCCAAGGCTCCTTACAGAATGGCTCCAGCAGAGATGGCAGAGCTGAAGCAGCAGCTAGAGGATTTGTTGAGTAAGGGATTCATTCGTCCTAGTGTATCACCGTGGGGAGCGCCGGTGTTGTTTGTGAAGAGGAAGGATGAGAGTTTCAGGTTGTGCATTGATTACCGAGGTTTGAACCGGGTCACTGTAAAGAACAAGTATCCTCTTCCTAGGATCGATGAGTTGTTGCATCAGTTGAGGGGTGCTACTTGGTTCTCCAAGGTAGATCTGGCGTGGGGTTATCATCAGGTACCGATAGATGAGGCAGATGTGAGGAAGACGGCTTTCAGGACGAGTTATGGGCATTATGAGTTTGTGGTGATGCCTTTCGGGTTGACTAACGCGCCAGCATCGTTTATGAGATTGATGAACAACGTGTTTCAGGAGTTTCTGGAAGTGTCTGTCATCATTTTCATCGACGATATCCTAGTTTATTCTAAGAGTCCTGAAGAGCATACAGTTCATTTGAGGGCAGTTCTAGAGAAGCTGCGGGAGCAGAAGTTGTTTGCCAAGTTGAGCAAGTGTAGTTTTTGGCAGCGTGAGATGGGTTTTCTGGGTCACATTTCTGCAGAGGGGGTTTCTGTAGATCCGGAGAAGATTTAAGCTATCAGGGATTGGCCTAGACCGCAGAATGCCACAGAGATCAGGAGTTTCCTTGGGTTGGCAGGTTACTACAAGAGGTTTGTGCAGGGTTTTGCAAGTAGGGCACGCCCTATGACTAAGTTGACAGGGAAGGATGTTCCTTTTGTTTGGTCACATGAGTGTGAGGAGGGCTTTGAAAGCCTTAAGGAGATGTTGACTACTATGCCAGTGTTGGGTTTACCTGAGCAGGGAGAACCCTATGTGGTTTATACTGATGCATCTAGAGTTGGTTTGGGGTGTGTGTTGATGCAGCATGGGAAGGTGATTGCCTCCGCTTCACGGCAGTTGCGGAAGCATGAGGGCAACTATCCTACTCATGATTTGGAGATGGCTGTTGTAGTTTTTGCCTTGAAGATTTGGAGATCTTATCTTTATGGTGCAAAGGTACTGGTGTTTACAGATCATAAGAGCCTGAAGTATATATTCACTCAGCTTGAGCTGAATTTGAGACAGAGGCGATGGATGGAGCTTGTGGCGGATTATGATTTGGAGATAGCCTATCATCCTGGTAAGGCTAAAACGGTTGCAGATGCTCTGAGTCGGAAGAGGGTAGCTTCGGCTCAGGAGCAGGAGATGGAGTCTCTGGTGGGAGAGATCAGTGCTTTGAGTTTGTGTGCTGTTTCATAGGAACCATTGGGTTTGGAAGCAGTAGATAGAGCAGATCTTCTAAGTAGGGTGCGGTTGGCTCAGGAGAAGGATTTGGGGCTGGTGAATGCCTATAAGGATGTGGATTCAGAGTAGCAGGTCTCCGATAATGGTACTATCTTGGTGCACGATCGGGTTTGTATGCCCAAGGATGTGGAGTTGAGACAGGAGATTCTGAGAAAGGCTCATGCGAGCAGGTTTTCTATTCATCCAGGAGCGACTAAGATGTACCGTGATCTCAAGAGGTACTATCACTGGATCGGGATGAAGAAGGATGTGGCTAGTTGGGTCTCGAGGTGCGATGTGTTTCAGCTAGTGAAGGCTGAGCATCAGGTTCCTGGCGGTTTGCTGTAGAGTTTACCCATTCCTGAGTGGAAGTGGGATATGATTACTATGGATTTTGTGATGGGTTTGCCAGTGTCCAGGACGTTTGATGCTATTTGGGTCAGTGTTGACCGGTTGACTAAGTCAGCACATTTTCTGGCCATTAAGAAGACTGATGGAGCAGTGGTCTTGGCTAAGAAGTATGTGAGAGAGATAGTCAGATTGCATGGAGTGCCAGCAAGCATTGTGTCTGACAGGGATTCTAAGTTCACTTCGGTATTCTGGAAGGCATTTCAGGCAGAGATGGGCACTAAGGTGCATATGAGTACAGCTTATCATCTCCAGACAGATGGACAGTCTGAGAGGACGATCCAGACGCTGGAGGATTTGCTGAGGATGTGTGAGTTGGATTGGGGTGGCCATTGGGCAGATCACCTGAACCTGGTAGAGTTTGCTTACAACAACAGTTATCAGGCGAGTATTAAGATGGCTCCTTATGAGGCTTTGTATGGGAGACCATGTCGTACACCGTTATGCTGGACTCAGGTGGGGGAGAGGAGCATGTTTGGTGCTAATTTTGTTCAGGAGACCTCAGAGGAGATTCGGGTTCTCAAGATAAACATGAAGGAGGCTCAGGATATGCAGAGGAGTTATGCTGATAGGAGGAGGAGAGATCTTGAGTTTTCAGGTAGGAGACCNACCGTGATCTCAAGAGGTACTATCACTGGATCGGGATGAAGAAGGATGTGGCTAGTTGGGTCTCGAGGTGCGATGTGTTTCAGCTAGTGAAGGCTGAGCATCAGGTTCCTGGCGGTTTGCTGTAGAGTTTACCCATTCCTGAGTGGAAGTGGGATATGATTACTATGGATTTTGTGATGGGTTTGCCAGTGTCCAGGACGTTTGATGCTATTTGGGTCAGTGTTGACCGGTTGACTAAGTCAGCACATTTTCTGGCCATTAAGAAGACTGATGGAGCAGTGGTCTTGGCTAAGAAGTATGTGAGAGAGATAGTCAGATTGCATGGAGTGCCAGCAAGCATTGTGTCTGACAGGGATTCTAAGTTCACTTCGGTATTCTGGAAGGCATTTCAGGCAGAGATGGGCACTAAGGTGCATATGAGTACAGCTTATCATCCCCAGACAGATGGACAGTCTGAGAGGACGATCCAGACGCTGGAGGATTTGC
>NC_025696.1:26303342-26313612 GCF_000633955.1 Camelina sativa
CTTTCAATCTTGGGAAGAACCAATTCTCTTTCCTTATCTCTTATGCGATTTATTGTAAAGGGTGTAGCCCTAGTTCTCTTAGTATATATAGTCTTTTGTAAACCTTTGTAAGATATACTTATGGAATATAACTTTCTCTCATTCTTCTTGCCGACAATTCTCTTCTTCTCAACCTCTTCCGCTTAAATCCCAACATGGTATCAGAGCAGTTTTTCGATCTTTGATTCTCTAAACCTACTCTTATTCTCCCTAATATTCTATCCTCTTCAATCTTTCTCTCTATTCTCGGTTACTTGTGTTCTATACTCGCTACTCGACATTCTTAGTTATCATTTCTCTCTATCTTTCGTGAATCTCGCTCATGGACACTACCAAACCTATTGTTACACCGGTGGTCTTAAAGGGGGCCAACTATTTGTTGTGGAAAAGAACCACAAAGACCGCGTTGAGTGGCCGGGGACTATGGATTCACGTTGAAATGGACCAGTTTCCCAAGAAAGTCACCAAGAACGACGGTAAAGAAGGAAAGGAAGAAGACAAGGAGGCTGAACTCGAGAAGGAAATCAAATGGTTTCAAGAAGATCAGACCGTGCTTGCCATTCTTCAGAATTCGCTTGATGCACCAATCCTTGAAGCATACTCTTANTGTTGGCTAAGATTCCTGAGGATCTTCAGCCTAACATGACTTTGGAGGCGAGACCAGTGAGAGTTCTCGGGAGGAGGATCAAGGAACTAAGGAAGAAGAAGATTCCTTTGATGAGAGTCCTTTGGGACTGTGATGGTGTTGATGAGCAGACTTGGGAGCCTGAGGCGAAAATGATGGCAAGGTTCAAGAAGTGGTATGAGAAGCAAGCCGCGACTTGAGCTTGTTTAGCCTGGTCCCATCTGTAATTCGTGGCTGGAGCGGGAATGGAGTATTCCAGCCCATAGCTCTTGTTTACTCGGTCGCTTGGGGTGGTTGGTTGTGCGACTCAGTAACAAGATGAGGTTGTGCTCGGGGTACAAAGTTTCCGTGAGGCGGGGTTTTTGGAGGAAAGTTTCCTGAAATAGAAGTTTCCAAAAGTGGAAAGTTTCCAGAAGTGGAAAGTGCTAAATATGGAAAGTTTACGAGAGTTAGAATTTGTCCATTTTAGCGGTGGAGAGCCTTGGAGGGGCTTGTGTGGCCTTAGTGGCGGACTTTCGAGTCAGTGTGCCCGTGTGTGGCGGTCTTTTTAGACATTGTGTGGCTTTGTGGCGGGCTGTTTAGTCGTGTGTGGCCTTTGTGGCGGGCTGTTTAGCCATTGTGTGGCCTTTGTGGCGGGCTGTTTAGCCAATTGTGTGGCCTTTGTGTCGGGCTGTTTAGCCAGAGTGCCTGTTTAGGCGGTCATTCGGGACAGATGGTCTTTGTGACGGTCCTTCGTATTGACCAAGATCACCCTGTCCGTACAACTATGAGGCCGTCCGTACAACTATGTGACAAGGCCGAGTTATCTATGAGAATAAGGAGGCCTTATTGGTGTAAGCCCATGAGAAGGTTCGAGATCCTCCTTGTAGCCGTTAGAGAAGAAGAGAGAGTGGAGTCACGGGTTGTGCTTTGTTTAAGGAAACAAGGAGGGGTCGCTTTCAATCTTGGGAAGAACCAATTCTCTTTCCTTATCTCTTATGCGATTTATTGTAAAGGGTGTAGCCCTAGTTCTCTTAGTATATATAGTCTTTTGTAAACCTTTGTAAGATATACTTATGGAATATAACTTTTTCTCATTCTTCTTGCCGACAATTCTCTTCTTCTCAACCTCTTCCGCTTAAATCCCAACATGGTATCAGAGCAGTTTTTCGATCTTTGATTCTCTAAACCTACTCTTATTCTCCCTAATATTCTATCCTCTTCAATCTTTCTCTCTATTCTCGGTTACTTGTGTTCTATACTCGCTACTCGACATTCTTAGTTATCATTTCTCTCTATCTTTCGTGAATCTCGCTCATGGACACTACCAAACCTATTGTTACACCGGTGGTCTTAAAGGGGGCCAACTATTTGTTGTGGAAAAGAACCACAAAGACCGCGTTGAGTGGCCGGGGACTATGGATTCACGTTGAAATGGACCAGTTTCCCAAGAAAGTCACCAAGAACGACGGTAAAGAAGGAAAGGAAGAAGACAAGGAGGCTGAACTCGAGAAGGAAATCAAATGGTTTCAAGAAGATCAGACCGTGCTTGCCATTCTTCAGAATTCGCTTGATGCACCAATCCTTGAAGCATACTCTTACTGTGAGACGGCCAAGGAGTTATGGGAGACACTTGCGAACGTGTATGGAAACGTGACCAACTTGACCAGGGTGTTCGAAGTCAAAAAGGCTATAAACTGTCTTCACCAAGAAGACTTGGAGTTCACAAAGCATTTTGGCAAGTTTAGGTCTCTTTGGGCCGAACTAGAGATGCTTCGGCCGAGCACCATAGATCCGGCCATCCTCAACGAAAGAAAGGAACAAGACAAGGTCTTCAGTCTCCTTCTCACTCTGAATCCGGCGTTCAACGATCTTATCAAGCACATCTTTCGTGGTGATAAGCTTCCGACTCTTGAAGATGTGTGTTCTCAAGTTCAAAAAGAGCAAGGGTCGCTAGGCTTGTTTAGCGGTAAGGAGGACTTGGCTACGGCTAACAAGGGAGTTTACAAGCATGAGGACCGGAAAGGAATGGTATGCGACCATTGTAAGAAGAGGAGTCATCTGAAAGACAAATGTTGGATCCTTCACCCGCATCTCAAGCCAGCGAAGTTCAAGGCCAACCTATCGCAAGGAGGACCAAGTGGTCAAGGCACCGGAGCAGCAAATCAAGGAGATGCAGCAGCCACGGCCATGGTAGCTTCCCTTGGAGACCTGGTGAGAAAGTCGGACCTAGAGGCCCTCATCAAGTCTATTGCCGCACTTTCTTTGCTTCAAAACCTAGTACCTCACTTGTTGTAGACTCAGGTGCTTCTCACCATATGATTAGTAACCTTAGTCTTATACACAACATAAAACCGGCACTAGGTAATGTTATCATTGCTAATGGAGAAAAAGTACAGGTTAAAGGAATATGAGAACTAAAATTGTTTGATAATAGTTCTAAAGCCTTCTTTATGCCCTCATTTACTTCGAATCTATTATCGGTAAAGAAAGCTACTACAGATTTGAATTGTTATGCGATTTTTGGGCCTAACAGTGTACATTTTCAGGATATTGAGAGTGGAAAGGTTCTTGGAGAAGGAGATGGTAGAGGAGATCTCTATGTCCTAGAGAAAGCTTCAAGTCCTTCTAATTCGTTTTCTTTTGCTTCGAATCTTAGTAGTAGTTTAAGTGATGTGTGGCATGCTAGACTAGGCCATCCTCATTCTCGTGCATTTGAATTAATGTTGCCCAATGTTTCGTTTGATAACTCCAATTGTGAGTCTTGTATTCTTGGTAAACATTGCAAGGCTATTTTCCCTAAATCAAGTACTATTTATGAACATTGCTTTGATTTGGTACATTTTAATGTATGGACATCTCCTTGCCTATCTAGGGATAATAACAAGTATTTTGTGACCTTTATTGATGAGAAATCTAAATATACTTGGCTCACCTTGTTACCATCTAAAGATAGAGTCTATGATGCCTTTGTCAATTTTCAGAATTATGTTACTAATCAATTTAATGCAAAAATAAAGGTACTAAGATCGGATAATGGAGGTGAATATACAAGCCACAAACTCAAAGAGCACCTAGCTAATAATGGAATCCTCCAACAGACCAGCTGTCCATACACGCCTCAACAAAATGGAGTGGCCGAGAGGAAAAATCGACACTTAATGGAGGTGGCTCGGTCAATGATGTTTCATTCGAATGACACTAGGCGGTTTTGGGGTGATGCGGTCATGACGGCGTGCTACTTGATTAATCAGACACCAACAAAAGTCTTAAATGACATATCACCCTATGAGGTACTAAACAAAGTTAAACCTTCTCTTGATCACTTACGCGTGTTCGGGTGTGTTTGTTTTGTTTTAGTGCCCGGAGAACAAAGGAATAAACTTGAGGCCAAAAGCACTAGAAGTATGTTCATTGGCTACTCAACTAGTCAGAAGGGGTACAAGTGTTACGATCCGATCACTGGCCGTACACTAGTCTCTAGAGATGTGAAGTTTCTTGAACAACAAGGGTACTATGATAAGAAGGACTGGGAAGGCCTCAAAGACTTATCTCAACCCAATACTGACCGGGCGACCAACTTGCAGTTCCTCCTTGACCATTTGGACGTCACCAAACCATCATATCCTGAGGCGTCTCTACCAAAAACACCCTCCAATGGGCCTACAATATTATTGGAACCTTAGGGAACTCATGATGCTTCTCCTTCCCATACGGAGAACAATATTCAAGAGCCAAGAGAGACACAATCCGAAGAAGCCTTGACTACACCACCTGATCTATCACCTGACGATAGTACAGCTGAGACAGGCCAGCCCACACCATCTCCACCACCACTTTGGCGCAGTGAACGTTTAAAACAACCGCAGCGTAGTGAAAGGTTAACGAATCAACGAGTCTACTAAAACAATCAGGCTGTCGCCCACCCTATTCAGGCCGTGTGTTTGATGAGCACTTTGTTCCTCAAACCTACGAGGAAGCTAAGCAAAATAAGGAGTGGCTTGATGCGGTGGACGATGAAACGGCGGCTATGATCCGGAATCGAACTTGGGACGAGGCTGATCTCCGGAGGGATTGTTTCTTTCTCAAAGGAAGTATACACTTGACCTTTTACATGAGACAGGTAAGATAGGAGCTAAACCGGTGTCCACGCCGCTTGAGGAAGGTTACCAGGTCAAGCGAAAGGGGAAAAGCCAACATCCGGTGCTCCAAATAACAAGTCGCACGAACCATACGAAGATGTGGGATGCTACCGTAGGCTGGTGGGCAAGCTTATCTATCTTACGATCACGAGGCCGGACATATGCTATGCGGTGAACCAAGTCAGCCAACACATGAAGGCTCCAACGAATTTTGACTGGCAGACGCTCGAGAGGATCCTATGTTATCTCAAGGGTAGTCCAGGACAAGGCATTTGGATGGGAAAGAACAACAACACGGAACTTGTCGGCTACTGTGATGCGGACTACGCTGGTGATACAATAGATAGGAGGTCCACGACAGGGTATTGCACATTCGTTGGAGGGAACCTAGTGACCTGGAAGTCAAAGAAACAGAAAGTTGTGTCTCAATCAAGTGCCGAGTCGGAATATAGGGCTATGAAGAAGCTAACCAACGAGCTCATATGGCTCAAAGACCTCCTCAAGGACCTTGGAGTGGAGTCTGATCAACCAATCACCATGCATTATGACAATAAGGCGGCGATACACATAACAACCAACTCGGTCTTCCATGAAAGGACTAAGCACATTGAAGTAGATTGCCATAAAGTACGAGAAAGGATTGAAGATGGTGTAGTCTTGCCGTGTTACACTCCAAGCAAAGACCAACTGGCAGACATCTTCACCAAAGCAACGAGTCCTCAGATTTGCGAATAAATTTCCAGCAAGCTTGGACTAGTAGATCCAACACATCCGTGAAGAAACTCCTCTAACCTGTGAAGATCGTACTCTTTTCCTTAACATGGTTTTGTCCCATGTGGTTTTCTATGTTAAAGTTTTTAATGAGGTGATCTTACGCGGGTTCCAAGCTTAGCCGTCTCCCATGGCTAAGCTTGAGGGGGAGTATTGACGAAGATCACCCTGTCCGTACAACTATGAGGCCGTCCGTACAACTATGTGACAAGGCCGAGTTATCTATGAGAATAAGGAGGCCTTATTGGTGTAAGCCATGAAAAGGTTCGAGATCCTCCTTATAGCCGTTAGAGAAGAAGAGAGAGTGGAGTCACGGGTTGTGCTTCGTTTAAGGAAACAAGGAGGGGTCGCTTTCAATCTTGGGAAGAACCAATTCTCTTTCCTTATCTCTTATGCGATTTATTGTAAAGGGTGTAGCCCTAGTTCTCTTAGTATATATAGTCTTTTGTAAACCTTTGTAAGATATACTTATGGAATATATATTTCTCTCATTCTTCTTGCCGACAATTCTCTTCTTCTCAACCTCTTCCGCTTAAATCCCAACACTTCGATATGATCGTGGCAAGCACGGAGCCAGGGGCTGCAGAGAAACCGGAGACGATGGGAAGGATCACTTGTTCAAAAGCTAAGGAGATGGCCAAGGAACCTCACTCACTCATAGTAGACGGGTGATGCAACCTACCGAGGATCCAAGTCTTCAACATATCCACCTTGAAGACTTCACCCGGTAATGATAACTAGATAACTTAGGTGTGAAGTTTGTATTCTTTTTCCCATAGCTGAGTTTTGTCCCAATGGGATTTCTCAGTATGGTTTTTAATGAGGCAAATGGATCACTACGTCAAGTTATCTAGAAGTCATTACCAATGGGGAATAATGTACTTCTGTACTAATACAAGTGACTTCTGTACTACTACAAGTCACCTAGACGTTTCGCTGTTTTCTTATTTCCTTTAAACGTCTTGTTATTTTATTTTGAACTTCANATCTCTTATGCGATTTATTGTAAAGGGTGTAGCCCTAGTTCTCTTAGTATATATAGTCTTTTGTAAACCTTTGTAAGATATACTTATGGAATATATATTTCTCTCATTCTTCTTGCCGACAATTCTCTTCTTCTCAACCTCTTCCGCTTAAATCCCAACACTTCGATATGATCGTGGCAAGCACGGAGCCAGGGGCTGCAGAGAAACCGGAGACGATGGGAAGGATCACTTGTTCAAAAGCTAAGGAGATGGCCAAGGAACCTCACTCACTCATAGTAGACGGGTGATGCAACCTACCGAGGATCCAAGTCTTCAACATATCCACCTTGAAGACTTCACCCGGTAATGATAACTAGATAACTTAGGTGTGAAGTTTGTATTCTTTTTCCCATAGCTGAGTTTTGTCCCAATGGGATTTCTCAGTATGGTTTTTAATGAGGCAAATGGATCACTACGTCAAGTTATCTAGAAGTCATTACCAATGGGGAATAATGTACTTCTGTACTAATACAAGTGACTTCTGTACTACTACAAGTCACCTAGACGTTTCGCTGTTTTCTTATTTCCTTTAAACGTCTTGTTATTTTATTTTGAACTTCATGTTGTTTGGAGTGTCGAGCCCTAGGGTTAATTATAAAACCCCAAAGCTACGCCTCTTTGTTCTTTAGCGAAGAAGTTGTATGAACAAGTATTGTTGAACTTTTTCTCTCAATTCGAATCCTTGAATGCGTTCTTGATTCTGAGTTTCTATACACTTTGTGATTCAGAAACTCTTCACTTTGTTTTCAATCCATATAACCATCTAAACTATCCTCACCATCTCATCATTGCTTTTATCACTCGATCACCTCCACATCCACCCACATTATCGTTCATGCACCATCACCATCGAATCTCATCACTAGTCACTTGCCTTCAGCCTTTCATCGGAGTTCTATCCTAGNTTGAAGACTTCACCCGGTAATGATAACTAGATAACTTAGGTGTGAAGTTTGTATTCTTTTTCCCATAGCTGAGTTTTGTCCCAATGGGATTTCTCAGTATGGTTTTTAATGAGGCAAATGGATCACTACGTCAAGTTATCTAGAAGTCATTACCAATGGGGAATAATGTACTTCTGTACTAATACAAGTGACTTCTGTACTACTACAAGTCACCTAGACGTTTCGCTGTTTTCTTATTTCCTTTAAACGTCTTGTTATTTTATTTTGAACTTCATGTTGTTTGGAGTGTCGAGCCCTAGGGTTAATTATAAAACCCCAAAGCTACGCCTCTTTGTTCTTTAGCGAAGAAGTTGTATGAACAAGTATTGTTGAACTTTTTCTCTCAATTCGAATCCTTGAATGCGTTCTTGATTCTGAGTTTCTATACACTTTGTGATTCAGAAACTCTTCACTTTGTTTTCAATCCATATAACCATCTAAACTATCCTCACCATCTCATCATTGCTTTTATCACTCGATCACCTCCACATCCACCCACATTATCGTTCATGCACCATCACCATCGAATCTCATCACTAGTCACTTGCCTTCAGCCTTTCATCGGAGTTCTATCCTAGGGAGATCGTATTATGTGGTATCAGAGCCAACTCTGTGCCAAAGGCTAAGCGATTCTAAACCCTAATTTCATTTGTGTTATTTTGATTTATTTTGTTCGTTAGTTTTACGGTTTGTTTTGTTAATCGTTTGTGTCTAGATCGAGTTCTGTGAGTCTAGGATTTAGTTTTGTGTTGTTTTCGAAATTTGATTGCATTAGGGTTTAATTATTGTGAGTTTGTTAGTTATAGGGTTTGGTGTTGATCGATTTTCTTGTAGTCTTGTTTGATATTAGAATTTCGAGTCTTAGAGTTTATTTTCGTTTCTTTCATTCAAGGAACATTTTACTTCGAGTTTCTTCTTTAATTTGCAGGTACAATGGAGCTTTCTCCATAGGCTATGGAAGCTTTGAACCAAGCCATATCTAAGCAAATAGCAGAAGAAAATAAGACAATGTCTACTTAGTTTCAACAACAGATGGAGCAGCTCAGTAACAAGTTTGAGAAGCAGATCGAAGATATAGCTCAAGCAACTATCGCTTCAGATCAGAGTTCTTCAGAACCTCCTAGTCCTAATGAGGCTCTCCGCTTAGCTAAAGGAAAGGCACACGTGGGAGCTTCTTCCAAACATACACGGCTCATAACAGTTAAGTCACCTACTGGGAGAAGAGAGACTTGTTTCAATCAGAGAAGAAACACTCAAAGCACAGAAAGAGAGCATCGCAGAACTGGTAGAGTTCTACACGCCCACGACAAGCTGAACAAGTAGCTGGGCATCAAATATACATTGAGTCAGATAGAGAGTATTCTGAAGAAGAAGAAGTTTCATATCATAGTCAAGAGANTTTTCTTATTTCCTTTAAACGTCTTGTTATTTTATTTTGAACTTCATGTTGTTTGGAGTGTCGAGCCCTAGGGTTAATTATAAAACCCCAAAGCTACGCCTCTTTGTTCTTTAGCGAAGAAGTTGTATGAACAAGTATTGTTGAACTTTTTCTCTCAATTCGAATCCTTGAATGCGTTCTTGATTCTGAGTTTCTATACACTTTGTGATTCAGAAACTCTTCACTTTGTTTTCAATCCATATAACCATCTAAACTATCCTCACCATCTCATCATTGCTTTTATCACTCGATCACCTCCACATCCACCCACATTATCGTTCATGCACCATCACCATCGAATCTCATCACTAGTCACTTGCCTTCAGCCTTTCATCGGAGTTCTATCCTAGGGAGATCGTATTATGTGGTATCAGAGCCAACTCTGTGCCAAAGGCTAAGCGATTCTAAACCCTAATTTCATTTGTGTTATTTTGATTTATTTTGTTCGTTAGTTTTACGGTTTGTTTTGTTAATCGTTTGTGTCTAGATCGAGTTCTGTGAGTCTAGGATTTAGTTTTGTGTTGTTTTCGAAATTTGATTGCATTAGGGTTTAATTATTGTGAGTTTGTTAGTTATAGGGTTTGGTGTTGATCGATTTTCTTGTAGTCTTGTTTGATATTAGAATTTCGAGTCTTAGAGTTTATTTTCGTTTCTTTCATTCAAGGAACATTTTACTTCGAGTTTCTTCTTTAATTTGCAGGTACAATGGAGCTTTCTCCATAGGCTATGGAAGCTTTGAACCAAGCCATATCTAAGCAAATAGCAGAAGAAAATAAGACAATGTCTACTTAGTTTCAACAACAGATGGAGCAGCTCAGTAACAAGTTTGAGAAGCAGATCGAAGATATAGCTCAAGCAACTATCGCTTCAGATCAGAGTTCTTCAGAACCTCCTAGTCCTAATGAGGCTCTCCGCTTAGCTAAAGGAAAGGCACACGTGGGAGCTTCTTCCAAACATACACGGCTCATAACAGTTAAGTCACCTACTGGGAGAAGAGAGACTTGTTTCAATCAGAGAAGAAACACTCAAAGCACAGAAAGAGAGCATCGCAGAACTGGTAGAGTTCTACACGCCCACGACAAGCTGAACAAGTAGCTGGGCATCAAATATACATTGAGTCAGATAGAGAGTATTCTGAAGAAGAAGAAGTTTCATATCATAGTCAAGAGACAATGAGGAGAAACAGGAACAGAGAACATGGCATGGATTATGATCCTTTGAGGCAGCAGCTGAAGCACCTCAAGATTCAGTATCCTTCTTTTCATGGTACCAATGACCCAGAGACTTATCTAGACTAGGAGAGGAAG
>NC_025696.1:26316527-26318869 GCF_000633955.1 Camelina sativa
CAAGGATGTGTTTCCAGAAGAGATACCTCCAGGCTTGCCTCCAATACGTGGGATAGAGCATCAGATCGATTTGGTACCAGGATCAGCTCTACCGAACAGACCAGCTTACAGAACCAATCTAGTAGAAACTAAAGAGCTTCAGAAGCAAGTAGAAGAGCTGATGAGCAAGGGACACATCAGAGAGAGTCTCAGTCCATGTGCAATACTAGTTTTGCTTGTACCTAAGAAAGATGGTTCATGGAGGATGTGTGTTGACTGCAGAGCTATTAACAATATCACAGTGAAGTACAGACATCCGATTCCGAGATTAGATGACATGATGGACGAGTTATGTGGGTCAACAGTCTTCTCAAAGATCGATTTGAAAAGTGGTTATCATCAGATCAGAATGAAGGAAGGAGATGAATGGAAAACAGCTTTCAAGACCAAGCAAGGGCTCTACGAATGGCTAGTCATACCGTTTGGTCTCACCAATGCTCCTAGCACCTTCATGCGTTTAATGAATCATGCTCTCAGACCTTTCATAGGCATCTTCGTGGTTGTGTACTTCGACGACATACTCATCTACAGCAAAGGTCTAGAAGAACACTTAGAACACATCAGCCAAGTTCTAAATGTTCTTCGTTCTCAATCCCTCTTTGCTAATTTTTCTAAATGTTCATTCTGTACTACTGAGGTTGTTTTTCTAGGCTTTGTTGTCAGTGCAGAAGGAGTTAGAGTGGACGATGAGAAGGTCAAGGCTATCAAGGAGTGGCCAACACCCAAAAACGTGGCAGAAGTCAGGAGCTTTCATGGACTAGCAGGGTTCTACAGGCGATTTGTGCAAGACTTCAGTACTATTGCAGCGCCACTTACAGAAGTTGTCAAGAAGGATGTAGGATTCAGATGGGAGGAAGCACAAGAGAAGGCGTTTTCAACCTTAAAAGAGAAGCTTATCACTGCCCCTATTCTTTTACTTCCTGATTTTATGAAAACTTTTGAGATTGAATGTGATGCCTCCGGAGTGGGTATAGGTGCTGTTTTGATGCAGGATAGGAAGCCAGTAGCTTACTTCAGTAAAAAGCTAGGAGGGTCGNCAGAGAACATGGCATGGATTATGATCCTTTGAGGCAGCAGCTGAAGCACCTCAAGATTCAGTATCCTTCTTTTCATGGTACCAATGACCCAGAGACTTATCTAGACTAGGAGAGGAAGATGGAATCTAACTTTCAGGTTCAAGGTACTTATGAGTTGAACAAGGTGAAGATAGCCATATCCGAATTCAATGGCTATGCTTTGTTGTGGTGGGAGCAGCTGGGACTTACTAGACATCGACAGAGAGAGCCTGCTATCACTACATGGGAACAGTTAGTCACGCAGATGAGAAAGAAGTTTGTGCCTACACACTACCAGAGAGAGATTCTTAACAAGCTGAGGTGTCTCACTCAAGGCACTAAGTCTGTAAGAGACTACTATCAGGAGCTGGAAACGCTTATGATCAGGGCTGATCTGAGAGAAAGTGAAGACATGGTTATGTCTAGGTTTCTTGGAGGTTTGAACAGAGAGATTCAAGACAAGGTAGAGTTGCAGAACTATGAAGATGTACAAGAAATGGTACATAAGGCAGAGTTGATTGAATCGCAGATCAAGAGAAAGGGAGTGAGGTCTATGTTTACGCCTAACATGTCCAAGCCGAGGGAGTTCAGCAAACCCGCCTTCACCAAGGACAGCAAACCCGTGACAGCCACAGACAAAGAGGAAGTTAAAATCGATTTCAAGCCCAAGAGTAGCACCTCTACAAGTCATATCAGGTGTTTCAAATGCCAAGGAATGGGGCATTATTCCAGAGACTGTCCTAACAAGAAGATGTTCCTTTTTCAAGAAGGAGGAGAGATTGTGCCAGTAGACAGTTCAAAGAGTGAACCAGAGTCTGAATTCGGTGAAGAAGGTGAACCAACAGTCATGGGAGAGATGTTGGTAGCACGCAGAGCTTTAAGTGTTCAGATTCATCCAGATGATAGAGGACAGCGTGAGAACCTCTTTCACACACGGTGTATGGTTCAAGACAAGGTCTGCACCTTGATCGTTGATGGTGGAAGCTGTACTAATGCAGCTAGTGAAGAGATGATACAAAAGCTTAACCTGAAGACCACTTCACATCCGAGACCTTACCAGTTGCAGTGGTTGAACAACAAGGGAGCTTTGACAGTTTCGCAGCAAGTGATGGTGAAACTAACCATTGGGAAGTATGAGGATGAGCTGCTATGTGATGTGATTCCAATGAAATCAAGTCATATTCTGTTGGGAAGACCATGGCAGTTCGACAGAAGAGTGTTTCATGATGGCTACACCAACAAGCAATC
>NC_025696.1:26321142-26325577 GCF_000633955.1 Camelina sativa
CCATGAGAGAGCTGCTGATTAGAGAAGCTCACGGAGGTGGACTAGCTGGACATTTCGGAGTGTCAAAGACTCTACTTGGACTGCAAGAACACTTCTATTGGCCTCAAATGAAGAAAGACGTTGAGAAGGTTTGTTCTAGGTGCCATATCTGCAAAATGGCGAAGGGTAAGGTACAGCCCCACGGCTTGTACATTCCTTTCCCTATCCCTTCTCAACCTTGGACTCATATTTCTATGGATTTTGTTCTTGGCTTACATCGAACCAAGAATGGTAGAAATTCGATTTTTGTTGTGGTTGACAGGTTTAGCAAGATGGCTCACTTCATTGCAAGTCACAAGACGGACGATGCTGTTATTGTAGCTAACTTGTTTTTCAGGAAAGTAGTACGTCTACATGGAATGCCTCAAGTAATCGTCTCAGACCGAGATACAAAGTTTCTAGGACTATTCTGGAGGATGTTATGGGCTAAGCTAGGAACCAAGCTATCATTCTCAACCACATGTCACCCGCAAACAGATGGGCAAACCGAAGTGGTGAACAGGACGCTATCTACACTCCTCAGGACCTTAGTGAGAAGCAATCTCAAGTCATGGGAAGAATGTCTACCACATGTTGAGTTTGTATATAATCACGCTAAGCATTCTGCTACTCTATTTTCTCCTTTTGAAATTGTTTATGGTTTTAATCCACAATCACCTCTAGACTTGATTCCTTTACCTTTAAGTGTGAAGTGTAGCTTTGATGGCAAAGAAAAGGCTGAACAGGTGAGGAGGATACATGCTAAAGCTAAGGAGAACATAGAGAAAAGAACCAAGCAGTACGAGAAACATGCGAACAAGGGCAGAAAGGAGATCGTTTTCGAAGAAGGAGACTTGGTGTGGATTCATCTACGCAAGGATAGGTTCCCAGAAGAGAGGAAAAGCAAGCTTCTACCACGAGCTGATGGTCCATTTGAAGTCATCAAGAAGATCAACGACAACGCCTACCAGATTGATCTTCAAGGTAAGTATAATATATCTTCAACATTCAATGTTTCTGACTTGCTTCCTTATTATGCAGATCCCGATTTGAGGACAAATCCTTTTGAAGAGGGGGAGGATGATATGATCGTGGCAAGCACGGAGCCAGAGGCTGCAGAGAAACCGGAGATGGTGGGAAGGATCACTTGTTCAAGAGCTAAGGAGATTGCCAAGGAAGCTCACTCACTCATAGTAGACGGGTGATGCAACCTACCGAGGATCCAAGTCTTCAACATATCCACCTTGAAGACTTCACCCGGTAATGATAACTAGATAACTTAGGTGTGAAGTTTGTACTCTTTTTCCCATAGCTGAGTTTTGTCCCAATGGGTTTTCTCAGTATGGTTTTTAATGAGGCAAATGGATCACTACGTCGAGTTATCTAGAAGTCATTACCAATGGGGAATAATGTACTTCTGTACTAATACAAGTGACTTCTGTACTACTATAAGTCACCTAGACGTTTCGTTGTTTTCTTATTTCCTTTAAACGTCTTGTTGTTTTATTTTGAACTTCCTGTTGTTTGGAGTGTCGAGCCCTAGGGTTAATTATAAAACCCCAAAGCTACGCCTCTTTGTTCTTTAGCGAAGAAGTTGTATGAACAAGTATTGTTGAACTTTTTCTCTCAATTCGAATCCTTGAATGCGTTCTTGATTCTGAGTTTCTATACACTTTGTGATTCAGAAACTCTTCACTTTGTTTTCAATCCATATAATCATCTAAACTATCCTCACCATCTCATCATTGCTTTTATCACTCGATCACCTCCACATCCACCCACATTATCGTTCACGCACCATCACCATCGAATCTCATCACTAGTCACTTGCCTTCAGCCTTTCATCAGAGTTCTATCCTAGGGAGATCGTATTAGTGGCGGTCCTTTTTAGGACATTTGTTTGGCCTTGGTGGCGGTCCTGTTTAGGACATTTGTTTGTCCTTGGTGGCGGTCCTCTTTAGGACATTTTGTTTGGCCTTGGTGGCAGTCCTCTTTAGGACATTTTGTTTGGCCTTGGTGGCGGTCCTCTTTAGGACATTTTGTTTGGCCTTTGTGGCGGCCCTTGTGGCATGTATATGATCCTTGTGTGGTCATGAGGTATTCCAGTGAGGGGATATGTGGTTGGTAGGACATTGAGATGTTTTACGCGAGCCACGGGAAGGAAACCTGGATAGGGATAGGACTCAGACGTGTTCAGAATTGTTTGCTCGCGACTCTTGGAGGACTTAGGTTCTCCTAGTACTGCCATATTCAGAGACTTTGTGGCTTGGGAATATGGTTGGTATATCGACTTCGGATGACGATCCGGGGGCGCGCTGTAGGGTGGCAACCCGAGAGACGAGTTGGATTTTTCCTTATATATTATGGCATGCGGGTCTAGGCCCGATGAGGAGCCAACATTATGGCATGCAGACTTAGGTCTGATGAGGAGCCAATAAAAACTCAAGGTTTAGGCCTATGAGTAAAGGAAAGTCCAAAAGTCGAGAGCAAATGACGCCTGGAGCGTGAGTCTATCGCCTAGAGGTGACCTTCTGTTGATCGGTCGGAAGATTGCTGGCTGTGGAGACGANGGCGGTCCTCTTTAGGACATTTTGTTTGGCCTTTGTGGCGGCCCTTGTGGCATGTATATGATCCTGGTGTGGCATGTATATGATCCTGGTGTGGTCATGAGGTATTCCAGTGAGGGGATATGTGGTTGGTAGGACATTGAGATATTTTACGCGAGCCATGGGAAGGAAGCCTGGATAGGGATAGGACTCAGACGTGTTCAGAATTGTTTGCTCGCGACTCTTGGAGGACTTAGGTTCTCCTAGTACTGCCATATTCAGAGACTTTGTGGCTTGAGAATATGGTTGGTATATCGACTTCGGATGACGATCCGGGGGCGCGCTGTAGGGTGCCAACCCGAGAGACGAGTTTGGATTTTCCTTATATATTATGGCATGCGGGTTTAGGCCCGATGAGGAGCCAACATTATGGCATGTAGACTTAGGTCTGATGAGGAGCCAATAAAAACTCAAGGTTTAGGCCTATGAGTAAAGGAAAGTCCAAAAGTCGAGAGCAAATGACGCCTGGAGCGTGAGTCTATCGCCTAGAGGTGACCTTCTGTTGATCGGTCGGAAGATTGCTGGCTGTGGAGACGATTGCACAGGAGTCCTTGGCTGATGGTTGTTCGAGATTCGAGGACGAATTTAGATTGTTGGGGGAGAATTGTAACACCCGCGAACCGAATTGTGCGTTTTGGACGAGGGATCTTCTCTCGGGGGACCAGTTTGGTTTAGGGAAAACCACTAAACCGTGATATTTAAGTGTTTTGTCGACCAGAAGTGATGTGACCCGAAGACGCGGTCACGGTACGGTCGCGGCTTGAGCTCTCGGACAACTTTCAAACGATAGAACTTTCCTCGGCCAAGGTTCTGGACTTTGGATCTAGCTAGGAGAGAATCAAACGAGGGAATCGGAGTTTGAAGGAGTTCAAACGAGCCGTTTGGGAAATACGTCGAGAAGCCGCGAACGGATCAATCGGATGGTACGGATGCGGAACGAGCGAGCGAACGGTTACGGTGGAAACGATGGTGGAGACGAGTTGAGGTGATTTAGTGGAGAACTCGAGAACTTATGACAGAGGACTCGAGGTTGCGAAGGGGAAAGATGGGAAACAAAGTGAGGGGAAATTACGAATGGATCGAGAGACGACACAAGAGGTTTGGCTCTCCTCTTGATACGGTCTCTAACAAGGTCAAACCCGGTTCGAGGCTTGTTAGGATTTTCTCAAGGTTCAATCCCGGATTGAAGAAAGAGAAGAGTGAGACAAGTTTCAAGAATCTCTCTTGAAGAAAAGTTTTATTTTTAGACAAGTCTAAGGAGGAACAAGGGCTTAAGGAGAGTTTAAATAGCTAGGTCTAGATAGGAGCTAAAGGACACGCGGATTCATCTTGATCCGCACATCGTCCTTTTGACGTGTCCCCTTTACAAAGAGAATACATCCCAACCTTTTGACTAACACGCTTAGCCACAAATACTCTCCAACGTTCACAAACATTAGGANTAGAGAAAAGAACCAAGCAGTACGAGAAGCATGCGAACAAGGGCAGAAAAGGAGCTCGTTTTCAAAGAAGGAGACTTAGTGTGGATTCATTTACACAAGGATAGGTTCCCAGAAGAGAGGAAGAGCAAGCTTCTACCACGAGCTGATGGTCCATTTGAAGTCATCATGAGGATCAATGACAACGCATACCAGATTGATCTTCAAGGTAAGTATACCATATCATCAACATTCAATGTTTCTGACTTGCTCCCTTACTATGCAGATTCCGATTTGAGGACAAATCCTTTTGAAGAGGGGGAGGATGATATGATCGTGGCAAGCACGGAGCCAGAGGCTGCAGAGAAACCGGAGATGGTGGGAAGGATCACT
>NC_025696.1:26327733-26365360 GCF_000633955.1 Camelina sativa
AGGATCAAAAGAGAATATTCTCAAGTTCAAAATTAAACCAAAAATAAGAGGGAAAGAGAGATAACCGCCTTGGCCTTGCGCGTGAAGCAACTTAGCCTTTAGGCGTTTTGCGTTTAGCTCCATGCCTCGTTAAAACCTTCTCCGGTAAACCCATTGGGACAAACCTGGAGTGAGGAAAAAGAGTACACTTCCTTGCTTAACGACTTGACCGTCTTCACTCTTGGGTAAGAGTGAAGACTAAGCGGACTGAGCCTTCGGAGTCTTCATGGGGTGGCTGGCGTTGGACGAATGTTCGGACAAATAGGTTGAGCCGCTGCTTGGCCGCCTTTGCTGAGCTCTTGGATCGTGTGGTGGCTCCGGGAAGGATTGTTGGAGCCTTGGCCGCGTCTGAAGAGATTGCCCTGGTCGCGTCCGATGCGTCTTGGTCAGGCGTCTTGGTCGCGTCCGGCGTGTCTTGGTCTTCTTGGACGAGGTCACGTCCTGCAATCACATCAAGAAGGGTTTTGAGAAGTTCTATTGTCGCCGTTTAACGCTTTTGAGAGAAAAAGAGGAAAAAGTGTGTTCTTCAGCTTTTTGGTGATTTTGGTGAGATTCTTGGCTGTTCTTGAGAGATTGGAAGCTAGGAAGGATCTAGAAGCTTGCTAGGAAGGTTGGATTCGTTGCTTTTGGTCTGAATCTTCCTGCAAAGAGGTGAGTGCATGACCATGGCTTATCTAAGCTAAGATCTATAGTTTTTATGTGATTTGGTGCTTATGTGGTTGTTTCTTTGAGTTCTCTATGGTATTTCGTCGCTGCTTTGGCTGGGTTTGGCTTCTGGGAATGCATGGAGCGGATTGGAGAAGATTGGAGGCGAGATTCGGAGTTTTTGATGGAAGAAAATCGCTGCTCGGCATCGGTGTCGGTCGACACCAGTTGGGGTGTTGGTCGACACCAACGCGAGGACGGCTCGAGACTTTGGCGAGTGCCGATCGACACCATGTGGAGGTGTCGGTTGACACAAACTAGGGTTTTCGGGAGTGTCGGGCAATGTGTCGGTCTACACGAGTATGGTGTCGGTCGACACCCTTCTTTCAGCTACTACGGATGTTGCATGCTTTGTGTATTGCCTGGTTTGTTTTATTGATTATTGATTGTGGCATGTAGAGATCTTATTTCTTGTGTGTATAGCCCAGTAGATGGGAGGATTGCCTCACTGAGTGTTTATCAAATACTCATGCATCTCAATTTGTGTTTGTGGTGCAGGTAAAGGCAAAGTGTGATCGTGGAATCAAGGCAATGAAGAGGAGGATGTTCTAGGGACTCGATTGGATGTTGTCTAGCATTGTTAGGTTGCTAGAGTCGAGTCATTAGAAACATTGCTAGGTTGCTGGTTACCTGTTTCATGATGATTGTTTATTGGATTATTGGTTATCTTGTTATTGGATATCGCTTATGCTATAGTATTGGTTTTATTGGATATTGTTGTTTGTATTGTTATTCCGCTGTTGATTGTGATTGTGGTTAGGTGGCTAGTGGGTATGGGACCACTAGTTGTAGTTTATTTTTATATATATAATTTATTATTTATTATTTATAAAAAAAAAGGTCGGTCCTTTCAGAGGTGGCTAGCTTGCATTGGAACCACATCACACAAGACTTGGTCTTTGTAAGGACCCACACTAAATGGAACCGTGACTTGTTCGTTAACATGAATCACGGTCTTGTCATTCAACCATTTGAGTCTATAAGGTCTCGGGTGGTTTGTGGTGTTAAGAGACAATTTCTTGACCAGACTAGAACTTGCCACATTAGTGCAAGATCCACCATCGATGATCAACCCGCAAACTTTCCCACTTACAGTGCAACGAGTATGGAAGATGTTGTCACGCTGGCTCGCGTCTTCGGTCTCCACGCTGGTTTTGAGGATGCATCGGATCATCAGGAGTTCTCAATGTCCGATTCGGCTACGGCCTCTTCTAGCTCCGCTTCAGCTCGATCGTTCTCTTCGGCCGGTTCTCCTTCGAACTCGAGCTCTCCGGACTCGGTGATGATCATGTTGCAAGCGTTCGGACATTCTCGCGCATAATGGCCTTGTCTTTGACATTTATAACAAACGATATCTTGGCTCCGGACGTCATTGATGATCGATGGTGGCCGGCTCCTAAGTTTTGAACCGGGAATCGACATTGGCCGTTCTAGGCTTTTCTTGTGGACGGTTGGAGGTTGACGCGTTTGGAGACCAGTTTGGAACTCCTTGGGTTCTGGTACGACTTGCGGCGGCGTTCTTCTTGTCGATTTGGCCCTCAATAAGGTTGACGTTCGACCAGTTTGGAACTCTTCGAACCCTTAGTAAGGTTGACGTTCGACCTTTCGCGCGATCCGGTCTTGTAAACCGTCAAGGAACTGCGCCATGAGGGATTCTTCAGTGTCTTTGACTTGGAGTCGATTGCGTATGTGCTCGAACTCCTCATAATACTCTTCAACGGACCGCGAGCCTTGAGTGAGCGTCCTAAACTTCTTTTGGAACTCTCGGCACTAATTTCTCGGCAACTCTCGTCACTAATTTCTCGGCAACTCTCGGTAATTCTGTTACCGCGGTTCTGGGTCGTTACATTTCTCCCCTACTTAAGACTGATTCGTCCTCGAATCTTTGCTCTCCTTACGAGGAATCTCTCTCTTATCAAACCACTTCTTGAAGTTCACTTTCATAACTTCCTCGGGTTCCCAAGTCGTCTCTTCTATCCCTTCACAATCCCATACGACTTGAATTAGCTTCGTCTTCTTCTTCTTGTGCGGACCTCTCATCTTCGTACCAGTTATCCGAACTGGCCGACCGATGATGGTCATATTCACTTGCAGGTCAGGTGGGGGTTCGGAGATCACATTCTCCCGTCCCGTGATGCATTTCCTTAGCATCGACACGTGAAACACCGGGTGAAAAGCTGACATAGCCGGAGGTAACTCCAACTTGTAAGCCATCAGACCAATCCTTTCCAGGATTCGGTACGGTCCCATGTATCTAGGTGTCAACTTAGTGTTCAGTGCTACTCGATCCTTACCCTTATAAGTCACCGTCTTGAGATAAACCATATCTCTAACCTGAAATTCCAATTCCCTTCGGCGTTTATCCGTGTAACTTTTCTGTCTAACTTGAGCTTCCTTCATCTTCAGCTTCAAGATCTTGATCTTCTCGGTCGTTTCGTCCACGAAATCTCGACCATAAACACTCCGCTCCCCTACTTGTGTCCAGCACAAGGGTGTTCTGCAAGGTCGACCGTATAAAGCCTCGTACGGTGACATGCCTATACTTGCGTGGAAGCTGTTGTTGTAGGCAAATTCTGCTAACGGCAGGTGCCTCACCCAGTTATCTCCCCAATCCAAGACACTTGCTCGCAAAAGATCCTCAAGCGTTCGTATGGTACGCTCGGACTGCCCATCCGTTTGCGGATGGTTGGCCGTACTCATGTCCATTCGCGTCCCAAAACGCTTTTGTAAGGCCTTCCATATTTCCGAAGTAAACTTTGAGTCTCTATCCATACTATGCTTGCTGGAACACCATGCAACCGCACTATCTCTTGTACGTACACCTCGGCCAATTTCTCGGCCCCGTCCTTTTTGTTGATGGCCAAGAAATGTGCCGATTTGGTCAGTCGGTCCACGACTACCCATATGGCATCCTTCTTATTGCACGGCGGCAAGCTCGTGACGAAATCCATGGTTATCATGTCCCATTTCCACTCGGGTATCGGTAAGTTTTGCAACAAACCGCCCGGGACTTGATTCTCTGCCTTAACTCTCTGACATGTCGGGAAAGCTGCGACCCATTCTTCCACTTCTCTCTTCATGCCCGACCAATGGTAATACCTCTTCAAGTCTTGGTACATTTTGGTGGATCCAGGATGGATCGCTAATTGAGACTGATGCGCCTCCCTAAGGATTTCGGTACGTAGATCCTTGTCCGAAGGAACACACACTCGCCCTTAACCAAAATAGTACCATTATTTGCTGTCTCATACTCGGTTCCGTCCACCTTGGACAACCGTATCAGCTCTGCATCTTTCTTCTGTGCTAACCGTACCCTTGTTAGCAAGTCTACTTGGTTCACGGCTCCAAGGCCTAACGGCTCCAACTGTTCTGCCAATGCATTCAACCGCAAGGTTCTGACCATTCCTACCAAATTCTCCGCGTCTCTCTCAGCACTGATAGCCGACCCTCTCCTACTCAAGGCATCCGCTACTAGGTTAGCTTTACCCGGATGGTAACTGATCTCCAAGTCGTAGTCCGCGACTAGTTCCATCCATCTCCGCTGGCGTAGGTTCAGCTCTGACTGAGTAAAGATGTCATGCTTGCGAATCCTTTCACAAATCGTCGATAGTATCCGGCTAGTCCTAGGAAGCTTCTAATCTCCGAGGCGTTCCGCGGTCTAGGCCACTCCGCTATGGATCGAATTTTCTCCTGACCAACGGACACTCCTTTGTCCGATACTACATGTCCTAGGAACTCAATCTCTCACTTCCAAAAGCTGCACTTGCTCAGCTTAGCGAAAATCTTCTGCTTCTTTAACCTTTCTAGCATTATCCTCAAATGCGCGGCATGCTCCTCCTTACTCTTTGAGTAAACCAAAATGTCGTCTATGAACACAATCACAAACTCGTCCAGGTACTCTCAGAAAACATTATTCATGAGCTTCATGAATGCTGTTGGGGCGTTGGTTAACCCAAACGGCATGACCACAACCTCGTAATGGCCGTACCTTGTCCTAAATACTGTCTTCCGAATGTCGGACTCCTCTATAGGGATTTGGTGATATCCCGAAGCCAAATCAATCTGCGAGAAATATGTGGCTCCTCGAAGTTGATCTAACAATTCGTCGATTCTCGGTAAAGGATACCGATTCTTCACCGTGACCTTATTCAATCCTCGGGAGTTGATGCAAAGTCGAAAGGTACCGTCCTTCTTCTTTACAAAGAGTACCGGCGCACCCCATGGTGAGCTACTCGGTCTCACAAATCCCTTCTCCATCAACTCTCCTAGTTGCTTCTTAAATCGGCCATCTCTGCCGGTGCCATGCGATATGGAGCCTTCGATATCGGAGCCGTACCAGGTTCCAACTTGATAGTGAACGGATCTGACCGTGATGGTGGCAACCCGGACAAAGGTCCGAACACGCTCTCATACTCCCGTACCACTGGTATCTCTGATAGTCCTGTACCCGTGCCTACTTCCTCTATCATGATCGAAGCCAAGTATGCTTTGCACCCATTAGTGATCAACTGCTCAGCCTGCGTCGCCGAGACCAATAGGTTTCCCGACAATGGCCTGATGCCCTGATATTCTAACATCCCTTTCGCAGTCTCAAACAGTTCACGCCCGCGGTAGCAGTCCAAGTGAGCTCGTTGTTTGCTTAGCCAGTCCATACCCAATATCACATCGTGTGCCTTCACTTGACATATGACTAAGTCTGCCGGCATATCCATACCGCTTACCATGACCGAGATGCTACGTACCACCCCGTACGTAAACATCACCTGACCGCCCGCTGCTTGCACTAAACCAAAATGATCTCCGGGTTCCTTCCGGAAACCACCTTTACCAATCATATCCGGACTCACAAAACAATGCGTATCCCCGGTGTCAAACATCACATGAGTTTCCACACCACCCATAAGTAAAGTCCCTACACAATTCTACTTGCTAAGAACCTATCCACACACAAACAACACACGCACACACACACAATATTCACGCAAGAAATTCACTAAGGTGAGTATCCCACTTACCAGTGATCTGCTGTGAAGTGCTCGCTTCCACCTGCCCGTCCACGATCGAATACACCCTAGGCATAATCGCCAGCCGTTTCGGCGGTGGTGGCAACGGCAGCACCTCGCTGGCCCGTTTCTACCCTTGCGTTCCCAATTGCGGACAGTCCGGCCGAATGTGTCCCGGCTGTCCACATTGGTAGGACACTCGTGTGTCGCTCCCCTTCTTTGGACAGCTACTTGCCATGTGACCCTACCTCACCGCAATTAAAACAAGTGCCCATCAACTGTCGGCACTGTCCTGAGTGTCTCTTACGGCAAGTCGGACACAAGCGCACACTGCCCTTACCCGTAGGCTTCTGACTCCCAGTCTGCTTACTTCCGGTTCCCGGTTCAGTTTTCACCATCGGCGCCTGCTGCACCGCGATTCCTCCAGGGTTTTGCCGAGCTTCCTCAGCCAGTCCGTCCTCCAACCTGGCCGCCTTTTCAACCAGCTTAAGCAAGACTCCCGAAGTTTTGAATCATACACCGGTTGCGGACATCCACCCTCATGCCTCGCAAGAACCGACGTATCTGAACTTGCTCGTCAACCATCTCATTTCCACCGTACCTCTTGAGTCGGTTGAACTCAGTCTCATACTCTCGCATGGACCGGTCCCCTTGTCTCAAATCCAGGAATTCCGACTCAAGACGGTCAACAGCCTCTTGCGGAAAATACTTCGCAAGGAACAGCCCACGAAAAGTCTCCCATGAACAATTCGGGTTGACCATACGGTTTGCCATGCCTATCCACCACGCATGGGCTTCCCCGGACAGGTAGTGGGTAATGATGTCCTTCCGATACTCCATCGGACAATGCACCGAATCGAATTTCCTTTCGAGGCGACTTCTCCATTCATCAGCCTCGGTAGGATTCGCTCCTCCACTAAAATACTGCGTCCCCAACTTGAGCATGTGATCCATGATAGTCAAGTACGAAGGAGCTGCCACCACTGGCACCATGTTAGGTACAGGCGGGTTTACGACCTGTGGTGGTGTCACTTGGTTCAGTATCTGGACCAAGGTCTCCAATACTTGCCCCATCCCCACATTCGCATTCACATTCGCACCTGCACCCACTGTTGGCGTCGCTCCCGTACCGACTCCATGTTCTCCGGTTTCCGTACCGGTTCTCGCACCTACTAGCCCAGCGTTCACCGCGGTAGTGTTCGGTGCATCCTCAACGTTCCCTCTGATTCCTGGTCTAGCCGAGGTATTAGCTGAGTTACGAGTGTTGGGTGCCATCTGAAATACCATAACCGATTCTAAGTTAGCGTCCAAACCAACTTAGCCTATCACCCTATAATCTAAACGTGACCAGTCTTACCGTGAGACGTTATTGGCAAGGAAGGGATGGCTTTTTAGTAACAATAACCCATGCACCCATTATATGAACATGTCCTAGAACTATAACCTTGCTCTGATACCAAATGTAAGACTCCGACCCTAAAAATCTATACTCGGACCAAAACTGGCCGATAAAAATTTTTCTAGGGCCGACGAATTCCATGCGAATATTTAACAAGTACAACAGCAAATATGAATAACAGGTGATATAACTTAAAAATACAAATTCATTAAAATAATAAGAGGTTCAATTCATCCTTAAAATAACAAAGGTGCTCATGCATGAGAAATAACAACTAAATAAAGTAACGCCATGAATATTTCTACCCAAAGCCAACACCATCCTCCTTCCTTCCTTGCCTCCGTCACACGAGCTGGTCAGCCAGTAAAATCCCGATCATCAAACCTATCTTTTCCTGCATCCATAAAAGGAGGCGTAAGTAAACAAGGTTTACTTAGTGGAGCGGTCATCCCGTCTCACTAGGCTCAGTTCAACAATCTCAATCTAACACAGGATCTATTCCAATTAAGTCACGCAAGTCAATCAAATACCATGGATAGTCGCCTAAATCTCTTAGACCAACCATCAAACCATCATTCATATTGCAATAGAAACCATAACCATAAAGACAAGCCATCAACAAGACTAAATAAACCACGGGTCAAGAGAATAAACCATGGAACTCGGCCACAGTCACACACTCACCTTTGGTATCGACCTAAGGTGTTGATCTCACGGTTTCTATGCTCGGATCTGATCCCCGCTTCTACACGGACAGATCGATACCATTAGTATACGAGATATATCCATTACCATAACCATAACCATAACCATCGACGGATCAAGGTGGAAGGACACTTACCATTCCTCTCTCGACTTGGACGTAGGATCTCTCTCTCAGGTAAGCTCGACGGAAACTCTCCTCTTTCTCTCTTGTGGCGGCTCTCGGATACTTATGCGAAACTAGAGAAATTCTAAGGGTTTTATCCCTTTATATAGGATCTTCGAACCGCCCTAAGTTGCCTTAGAACGATAAGTCTCACCGCCCATAACTTCCCATTATTTTCGCATCTATCCTTATCCGATCACCTTTCCATTACCGCGAGTTTCCATTTCTCTCGGGTTTCCTTACCCGTGAGTCGGCTTAAATCTCCGCGAGGTTTCCCGAGTTCTCTAGGCCCTCCATCGGCCCATCGTCCAATCGATCCACTCTTGTCCCTCGGCCCGGTCCATCGATCGCCGATGCAACCATTTCCGGATAGTTCACTTCACTATCACTATCACTTCACTATCACTATCACTTCACTATCACTATACTATCACTATCACAATCACTACACTATCACTAGGACTTTCATTCCTATTTTACTCGGGCTGTCTCTCGGACTAAGTACCGAGACCTCCCATCTCATTTCTGGACAATTTACAAACCTGTTCGTCCGAACCAATTTTCATCCAGAAACTTGCTAGCCTGAATGATCTGATCACTGTAAACTTGGGATTCTATTTCTTCAGTTCAAACGTCTGTTCACTACTTCAGTAGTCTCGAACTCTCCATTTCCATACCCAATCCCCATAATTTATCGAGTTCTACCGTGGGACTCTATCGTCGCTGGCTACCGCATTTTCTCGGCAATCCTCGATACCAAGTATCGGCAACTCTCGGCAATCCTCGATTCCAAGTATTGGCAACTCTAGGCAATCCTCGATACCAAGTATCAGCATTCCTCGGCACTGGTTACCGGTATTCCTTGGCTTTAGTTCTTGGTAACTGTCGATACAGACTCTCGGTCTTTCTCGGTATCGTTTCTCGGTAACTCTCGATACAGACTCTCAGTCTTTCTCGGTCATTCTCGACACTGAATCTTTGGCACTCTCGGCACTAATTTCTCGGCACTCTCGGCTCTAATTTCTCGGCAACTCTCGGTAATTCTGTTACCGAGGTTCCGGGTCGTTACAGATTCTTCAGTGTCTTTGACTTGGAGTCGATTGCGTAAGTGCTCGAACTCCTCATAATACTCCTCAACGGACCACGAGCCTTGACTGAGCCTCTTAAACTTCTTTTGGAGCTCTCAGTGGTAAAATGGTGGAACATATCGCCTCCTCATCTCTGCTTTCATGACCTCCCAAGTGGCGATCGGTCGTTCATGATTGCGGCGTTGCTCAGCCACTAAGCGATCCCACCACGTGAGGGCGTATTCGGTGAATTGGGCCACGGCGTAGTTGATCTTACGCATCTCCGGATAGTTGTGACACGAGTAGAGGTGGTCCATTCGGCTCTCCGAGTCGAGGTAGGCCTCCGGATCATACTTGCCAGCAAATGTTGGTGCCGTCATCTTGTGACCAGGTTCGTTAGGCCTCGGATCATCCTCGTATTGGACGTCGTGTTGGTGGCGTCGCCTAGGTCGTGGTTCATCGTCCTTGTCGAACTGATCGCTTCGATCCGGTTCTTGACGTTGGCGCCGCATGGGCAAGGGATCTTCTCTCGGGGGATTCGCGAGCTCAAGGCGTGTCAAACGCTCGGCCAAGCTCTCTATACTGTTGTGTAAGGCCGCTAATGTGACACCGAGATCTGGTGGAGGTAGAGGATTCGCCGGTGGTTGTTGTTCGGCCATAGTGATCGTACGGACGGTCAAAGGTGATTTGGCTCGACACGATGCGTTGTTTGATTGATTTTAAACCTCGTCATAAACAAAGAAAGAATATTCGTGAGTATATTACGTTCAATGGACCACAAAGAGATATTTTTCTTATGCCACACAATGATTGATGACAGCGATGCAAAAGTAATCCTAAGACTAAACAAAAGCAAAAGTCAAAGCGAGTCACGACAAAATTTCTTTTGGACCACAACAAGAATGCGAAAGCAAACACGAAACTTTATCAATCTAAAAACGTCTAAGCAAGAACACAGATGAACAAAGCTATGAACACGAAGACCACAAGAAAACCTAAGCAAACTACTAACAACACTACGCATGCATCAATTTAAACCAAACGATTAAACGAAACAAGCGAAACAAGATAAAGCAAACGAGTCTACTAGATATGCTCAAGATCCAAACTTTAAACAAAAGAAAATGAGTTTCTGGGTTAGAAAGACACAACTTTTGGTTAGGAACGTGGAGCTCTGATACCAGCTGATGCAAGCACCGGACGTCTCGCGGTACGGACAGAAACGAGCGTTCTCGAGCCGATCGAACTAGAAGCGATTTTTCTCGGACAAGACGCGGTGGATCGACTCTAGGGAGTAAAAAAATGATGGAAACGGAATATTGCGGAAAACAAACAAGCGGATTGAAAGTTCAAACTTTGGTCACATCGTGGTCGAGCGGCTACGGTAGCGGTACGGTACGGATGGTGACGTTGCGAAGCGGCTAGCAAACCAAGGGTTGGTTCGTCTCGCGATACGGTCAGACTAGTCAACGGCGAACCCGGTTCGTGGTTGGCTAGGGTTTCTCGGTAGAACAATCCCGGATTGGTTCTAAGGAGAGGAGTGAGACAAGATTCAAAGATTCTCTCTTTGGAAAAGTTTTTATTTTCATTCAAGTCTGAGTTTACAAGAAATAAGTGAGGGTTTAAATAGAGCTAGGTTTAGAGGAGACTAGGGACACGCGGACTCGCAATGGTCCGCACATGTTGCCCTTGACGTGTTCTCTTTGAAATAGAACACGTTGCTCTTCTAAGTGGTTTAAACACAACCACACACGTCACTCTACTTAACGTTACAAAGAGAGAGTTCTAGAAATTGTTCAAAACGCAAAGCATAAGTAAAAACAACACGTCTTTGGTCTTGGCGCGGGAAACGTCCTTGACTTCAAACGTTTGCGCTAAAGCTCCTCGCCTCGTTAAAACCTCCTCCGGTAAACCTCGTGGGACAAACCCGGAGTGAGGAAAAAGAGTATGATTCCTTGCTCTTACGACTTGGTTGCCTTCATCATTGGGTAAGGATGAAGGCCATGCGAACGGTCTCTTCTCGAACTTCTTCGGTCGGGTCGCGGTCTTGGATGAAAGCCTGCACGAACAGGTTGATCTTCTGCCTGGTGGACTTGGAAGAGCTCTTAGACCGCGTCGTTGCTCCCGGAGTGATTTCTGGTGCGTTGGCCGGCCGTTATCTTGTGAGTGGTGCAAGCGTCTCGGCCGCGTCCGGTGAGTCTCGGTCAGGTTCTGGTCCTGTGCTCACATCATTCCCTCCCCCTTGAAAATGTTTTGTCCCCAAAACTTCTTCGTCGTCACCTTTGTCAAACGGAATGAGATCAGTAACATTAAAGGAAGTTGACGTATTATACTCACCTGGCAGTTCAAGGCGGTAGGCGTTGTCGTTGATCTTCTCGATGACTCTGAACGGTCCGTCGCCGCGTGGGCTAAGCTTGTCCTTCCTCTTCTGTTGGAATCGCTCCGGCCTTAGGTGCAACCAAACCCAATCTCCTGGCTTGAATAACATAGGCTTGCGTCCGCGGTTCAAGAAGCGTGCATACTGTTTGGTCCTCCTTTCTATGTTTGCCCGAACCTCCTCGTGAAGCTTCTTGACTAACTCGGCTCTCGCAGCTCCGTCTTGACTCTTGACCTCGTCCGGTGGTAAGGGTAAGAGATCCATCAGCGTGAGAGGCTTGAAGCCGTAAGCGACCTCGAACGGCGACTTCTTGGTGGACGAATTAACAGCCTGATTGTACGCGAACTCGATGAGTGGTACGCACTCGAGCCACAATCCTTTGTTGCTCATGATCGCTGTCCGAAGTAAGGCTCCAATAGATCGATTCATGACCTCGGTTTGGCCGTCGGTTTGCGGGTGTGTGGCGGTGGAGTATAACAGTTTGGTGCCAAGCTTCTTCCACAATGTTCGCCAGAAATAGCCAAGGAACTTCGGGTCTCGATCCAAAATGATGGTGTGCGGTAAACCATGGAGCTGGATTACCTGATTGAAGAAGAGGTTCGCTAGTTGCACCGAGTCATGGTTCTTGTTACATGGAATGAAATGCGCCATCTTCGAGAAACGATCCACCATGACCATCAAGCTGTCCTTATGGTGTAAGGGAGGTAAACCGAGAACGAAATCCATCGATAGGTCGATCCACGGTCCTGTCGACACTGGTAGGGGCATGTATAGGCCGTGAGGGTGAGTAGTGGACTTGGACACCCGGCACACTACGCAACGTCCGTAATGTTTCTCGACCATACTATGCATCTTTGGCCAATAAAAGTGTTCTCGGAGCTGGAGAAGAGAAGAACGAGAAAGAGGAATAAGAAAATAAAGCAGTTTGAGAGGTGCCTTTGGAGGCTCGTCGGTGCCGGATGTGACATCGGATTAGAAAGAAAAAAAATACCTGCGTGATCACCATCAAGCCATGAGCTCGTAGCAACTGACGGAAGTCCGATCGGAGTTATATTCAAGAAATTATGTGGGTTGCTTCCTACGCAAGAAATTACTGGAACTGCCCAAACCAAAAACCCTAGAAATCAGATTCGAGGTTGTCTCCTTGGAACAGTGTTTTGTAGTCCAATATTTACCCGATCGAGCTGAGATTTTGTGGGAAGCTTCACGGTACTACTGGCTACAGTTTCAACCGTGGGATTGTGATTTTAACGGTTAGTTGTGGTTTTCCACTGGTGTGTTTTGAGACATTTGTATGAAGTAAATAGTAACATTTTAATGTTTGGTTTGACAAACGTAGTTGGATGGAGCTGAAGCTTTGTATGAGTGTTCTTGAATATTCGGACTAACATGGGAAATGAGAAATGAGTTTCAACATTTAAGTGGCAAAGGAGGAGGAGAATTCTCGAGATAACAAAACACAAGAAGTTACGAAAGATGAGGATATATCTCAACCAAAGAAAATGGAGATAGATGCTGAGATTAAAAAAAAAGATGATGAAAAAACTGTGACGGAAGATAAAGATTCAGAGATTTAAACAAATGGAGACAATGTTGAGACTGAAAAAGCTGTGATGGAAGATAAAGAATCAGAGGTTAATTTGTGATTGTAAGCAAGGCTCATGGAAGAAGAGATGTTAGAGTTTTACAAATACTAAAATGCAGATTAAAAGACCACTAGAGTAAAGTACATATCTTTGTTTTGGAAGAAGAAATGTAAGAGTTTTACAAATACTTAACTGCAGACTAAAAGAACACAAGAGTAAAGAACATATCTTTATTCGAAATGCTTCACGATGGAGCAAGAATAATGAATATGTCTCTTTGATGAAGAGATTGAAACTAGGAACCGATAGGAGATACATTTTTCTTCATTCTTATTTACTCATAGTTTTAATGCTACATAAGCATAACTATGATGTGATTTCGAATATGCGACAGAGGTGGATATTGAAATATTTTTTTGTTTGAGTTTGAGGCGGATTATGTTTCAAAGAATTTCATTATGAGATTTATATGGTATGGTTTTGGCATCCTAAAATTTTTTATTATTTAAATATTTGACAAATCATGTTTTTATAGATAATTTTTATATGTTGTTTGCAATGATAATAAAAAATCAAAACATGTACTTTACTCTAGTGGATACTATCCTAGTACTAATAAAAATAGCAAAATTATATTTTTAAAACGTCAAAAAATTATTACACTTTTCGTCACATATGTGAGAGTTATAAACGGAAAGTTTCTATGCTTCTCACTGATTACAAAACGCACATAGTACAAAATACTAGGAAACGTTAATTAACCTAATTAATAGGGACTTAGATAAATGCAATAATTAGTTCATAGCACACAACCAAAAAAAAATATAAGTCCTACGACAAAATTTTATGATTTTCTGTTTCGGACAGCACATACTAAAATTATTCCATATTGAAAAAAGAAAATATAAATACTGTATTATTTTCTTATATAAATTGAATTTGAAGTCAACTAAGAACATCTCCATATTTTTAATGGAGTTTTTAGTAATAAATAATGATAAGTATGTTAAAAAATAAAAGAAAATTAGAATTTATCTCCTTTCAGAACTTATGAGAATCATTGTTTGCCACATACTTTTACATTAGAGAAAATTGCCGAAAAAACTTCTATGTTATTTTTATTTGGACATTTAATATAGAATTATTTTTATTGGAATAAAAATACATGACATAATAAAATCGTGTCAACAATAAGTATTATTATTTTCATACATACAATTTTACAACAAAATCAAAATTCTAATTTTATCTCAATTATCTAATTAATTAGTAATTTTTAATATTAAAAGCTCCGGGTTTTTATTAACCATATCAAATACCGACAACAATAACAATTCTTGTCGTCTTCTTCTACGGCGGTGGCCATGAAATCTATCACTGGGAATCACCATTGTTTATCAAGCCAGAGAATTTGATTCTTTATCACAATGGTGGCTATGAAAGCAGCATCTCCTTTCCAATCATCCACAACGACTCGTCATCACCACCGTTAATCACCCCGGAGAATCTGATTCTTCCTATCGCCACTTACGTATTATAGAAGGATTTATAAGATCCTTATTATCAAAGAAGATATTAGAAATATATTATAGAGATTTGTATATATCTTATATGATTCTATTAGTTAGATAATTATGTTAATTCATTCCCTATATAAATGTGTATCTCTATGTACATTCATTCTCATGAGAGTCGATATACTATTTCCTAAACATTGAGGTGTTCTTCTCTCATCAACACTCAACATGGTATCAGAGCAGGTTTGCTCCCAAGTTTAGATCTAAGGATCAAACTATTTTTTTTTTAAAGCCAAGTGCTTCCACATTCAAGTTTCTCATGAACCTCTGAATCTAAGCTATCGAGCTTCTCTTTGTTCAGATCTATCATCATAGATCTCTGATCTCTGAATCTAAGCCAAGTGCTTCATCTTCTCATTTTTCTTTGTTTTGTTTTGTAAGAGAAAAAAATATTTTTATTATTTAAGCTTCTTATGAGCCTCTGAATCAAGCCATAGTGCTTTTTTAAATTATATAAAAAAAACCATCTTATTTTCCAGTATCAAGCTATCGATGCTTCTTCAAAATTTTATTTGTTACGTTTCAATTCAGTGAAAAAAAAAAAGAATATCGTTTTTCTCAAGCTATAGTGTTTCTTTCTATTTAATTTTCTTAAAAAGAAAAAAAAATCTCTCTTTCCTTTTATTTTATATTTTCTTTCATTAAAAAAAAAATCAGATCTCCTTCTCTAACCATCGTTGATGCCGGCCACCTCAACATCACACAACTCATCACCGGATTGGGTCTACACTTTGACTTGTCAATCTCACGCTGTTATTTCTGCTTTGCTTCATCACCCCTTGAGCTTGAGGGGGCGTATAGAAGGATTTATAAGATCCTTATAATCATAGAAGATATTATAAATATATTATAGAGATTTGTGTATATGTTATATGATTTTATTAGTTAGATAATTATGTTAATTCATTCCCTATATAAATGTGTATCTCTATGCACATTCATTCTCATGAGAGTCAATATATTATTTCCTAAACACTAAGGTGTTCTTCTCTCATCAACACTCAACACACATCTTTCTCCAAAACCTTTGAAACCTCATCGTTTCTCAAGTTCGTTAACTTCACAGCAAAACAGTCGGTTCTTGAATTATGTAATGATCATGGTTTATAGGAATATCCAGTACACTAATCCACATAATCGATTTTGATGTTGGATACGGACAGTGATCATCTCTAATGCAAGAACTCGCTTCTGGAGGATGGAAAAAGAAGATACAAAGAACCGCCTTTGAAATTAACGGTCTACTAAGCATAGAGCTTCTTCTTAACCCAGCCTATTGGCATCTCCCTCCTTTCATCGGAAAAAGAAGCAATTGTAGTGAATTCCCAATAAACTATGTTATTTCTAGTTACCTCCGTTGATCTTCCGTGTCTTCAAACAAATATTTTGTTTTTGGTAAAACAAAGGGAGTAAACTCCCTTAATTTATTAATGAAACATAAACTCAAATACAAACAGCCCGTGGTATAGTATGACCACTAAAATCCTGCAAAAGCACCGCCGCAACACAAGGCGGGCTAGTCTCAAACAAGTGAAAGCCTAAATGTAAAGAAAAAGCATAGGCTGCTAAACCATCAGCAAGACGGTTAGCCTCTCTATGCACATGTGTAACCTGGACCACCCAGTCTCTTGATATGAAGCCATGGCACAACCGTACCAGGGGAGACAACGGATGAGACGCACTTATCCCTGTCTGAAGAAAACCGACCACTAACTCACTATCCACCTCCAGTTCCAACCTTTCAACTCTCCTCTCCCAAGCTACACACAACCCGTAATAGACGCCCCATAGTTCTGCCATTGGAGCGGAGCAGACACCAATATTAAGAGAAAAACCCACCTACCATTAACCTGTTTCATCTTGCAAAACACCACCTGCAGCTGCCAATCCCGGATTCCCTCTTGAAGCTCCATCAGTATTCATCTTTCACCACCCCCTCTGCGGATGAGACCAACTTATTAACCTCTCCTCCCTTACTGGTCCAGCTTGGGTAGTCTTCGTAGCTTGATGAGCGAGGCCGACTTCTTTCGCCAGATCCTTAAGAAACTTTACCCTGTCCCTGCATTTGCCTTGCACTCCAAACATGTTGCCACATCTCCATTTCCACCCCCACCAAGCCGCAACACTGAACAAGGTAGACCACACCAATACCCCTGAACCACACCAATACCCCTGAATCTGTTGCCACCGAAAGGCTTCAAACAAATATTACCAAACATCGTTGTTTGCTCGGTGATGCTTTTGGTTTGATATGATTAACTAAACAACTGTGAATTTTTTATATTAAAAATTAAAAATTAATTAGATAATTGATGTAAAATTGGAATGTTCATTTTAATTTGAAATCATGGATATAAAAATAATAACACTTGTTTTCTTGGACTTTAAATGACACTTTTTATTATTTCATGTATTTTTATTTTAATAAAAAATAATTAGTTATTAAATGTCCAAATAAAAATAACATAAAGTTTTTTCGAAAATGTTTCCTTTCATATTATTGATCAGTTTCATTTTATCATTCAAAATTTTATTTTAATAACAAAGTATTATTACTTTAATTTTGAGATCTTCTTCTCGTATCCAAACGGATGGAGATGCTCTAACAAATATCTACGATGGAGTACAACTGTTACACATGTTTCACATGTTGAGTGTTCACAGTTGTTTAGTTGGAAGTGTCGGCCCATCATGTTGAAATAAATTTAAAGCATTTTTTAAAAAATAACAAATTTTAAAGCTTATGATGGCCACCTTTTTTAATGATACTTAACGTGGCTTAAATCTTGACATGGTTAAAAAGTTTTTTTTTTTTGTTTTTTTCTCGAAATTCTGTTTAAATTATATAAAATAAGTAAATATTACAAAGGTCTTATGCTCAGTATGTAAATCATTCAAATTGCGATTGAAACTATAATTCGAAAACCCAAACATGAATTACCAGCCCACATGGGTAATGTAGATGTAGAATATACATACACAATATAAAAACTGAAGATTGGAGTATCTCAAAAGACCTTAATTTCAAAGACTAAATCCATATTTATTGTGCTCCATGCATGTTTGAGAGACTTTAAAGGTTGGTACATGATCCCTTCAAAGTACTATTATTGTTTGTTGATTGTGCCAATCTTATTTGAAGAGAAGCTAGAGATTGTTCCATAGATCTAATATATTATGAAACTCTCATGCTAGCTCAAAATTTAGCTTTCATCATAAATTTATCTTTACTTTTAGTAAGAAATTTATGTTGACCAAGCGTCGATAGCTCAACTGGTAAAGACTCTCTAGCAAAGTCTAGAGATCGCCGGTTCAAGGGACGACGTTTGGGAGGAGACCATATAAAATGCTCTGGTCCCTAGTCTGAGGGGATGTACGGATCTAAGTTCGGAACCTTAGTAATTCAAAAAAAAAAAAAAAAAGTTTCCTGTTCACATGTAAAATGGGTTCAACAATCAACATCCACGTAAACTGCAATTATTTTGGCTTCATCTTTTGTTTCTTCAAAACAAGTCTTGCTTATATTATTAGTAGCATCCAAAATATTACATGGATGCATGTGAAATAGACAATACATATGAATAATGGCTTGTTTCTACGAAATAATTGTTTTCACTACATTTTAGTATTCTACAAAAAAAAAAAACCAAGGTGTAACCAGTGTGAGTGAGAATTACTCAATGTCTAAGCATTAAAATCAAACTGTTTCCATGAAAAGTATTTTCTTTATTAATTTATAACGCAATCTTTAGGAACCCAAAACACGAACATACAAAACCACAATTACCTCAGAATAAATAATACTTTGTGTAACAACTAACAAGACACACACTTGTCATAATTACACATGTATCGAGCAAGCAGGTCCAATTTAACAAGAAACTGGTGTAATGTTTTTATTTTTATTTTTGTAAATACTATACTAGTGACCAGGTTTAGGAGCAGGGGAAGGAGAAGAGGAAGAAAGAAGAGAGGAAAAGAGATAATCGGCTAGGATTTGATTAGCCGAATCGGACGGATGAAATGCGTCCCAGAAGACAAAGTCTTTACGGTTTTTACACATTTTGGAATTGGGAAGACAAAGACCTCCAACGCTTGTGTCCACATTGCAACACGACGTGTTTGCTATCTTAAACCCTGCGTTCATTGTAAAATCACATATTTACACGTTATCGAACAAAATTATTCCAAATTATGAATCCAAGAAATAGCTAAGAGTTCTTTTTCCTTTTTACCGTAGTGAGTGGGATTGTTGATGAGATCAAGAACTGCGGGATAAGTGTCGGCAAAGACGAATTTAGCTCCAGGGAGGCGTTTGTTGAGATCTTGAAGAAGCTTCGTCGTTCTTGAGTTGAATTCCAATACCCATTCGTTGACACGCTTCAGACACATGCCTGTCTTCGACTTCACCCTTTGTGATGGGATACACCCCAACGGGCCTATCCCATGAAATATTACCTTCCTCGCTCCTAATTTGTATATTGTCTGCTCCACAAAATCTCAGTCATTTCATGGTTTGACTATAGACACAATAACCTCAAACTTAAGTTTAATAAAATAAATGTCTTTAACCTTTTAATTTTAAATAACATTTGTAGTCATTTACTAAGGAACCATAGTTACATAATAGTATAATACATATCTCAAAGCGACACAGTAACAAAAATTGAGATATAATATGACCAAAAAACTTGTTACTAAGAAAATAGGGAAATCCATTAGGAAGAAAAGAACATAGAGAAATGCTTCAACCCATGCATATACAAACTTCTTTAAGCCTTTGACGTACGAGATTTAAACACCAAACTTTTCCAAAGTAGGACAAATTAAAAAGTTTTCAAAGTAGGACAAAAAGAATAAAAATTTGCCTTAATAACAACAATAAAAAAAAGGGCAGTGTAGGACAACCAATTTGTTCACTCGAATATCTCTGTTTTGAAATTTTTGATTAAAAAACAAAAACGAAATAAAAATAGAGCAAATATATCCCAAAATGAAAATGGAAGTAGAGGTTGTTGGGAATACCGTAAGCTGGTTGTGTAGGGTTGAGCTCAAGAGTTCGACAAACTCATCATGTGTATATTGCTGGCCATCTGCCATGAATGGCTGCAAGAAATTGTTTACATAATCGTTGCTTCCTATTCAAAATGAAAAAGAAGAAAGTTGTAGTAATTGTGATTGTAATTATATAATAATACACTTTTCAAAATGAATAAAAAAAGGAAGAAGAAGCTATATATAGATGAAACCAAGTGGTTGAAAGTTAAATTTATACCCAAACCAATGAAGTACATGGCATCATTGACATGCTTGCTTGCAGCTCGATCTCCGATTTTCGCCCTAATAACTTCTTTAGTTTTCTTGAAACAATTTATTTGATCATCGAACGTCAGCCTTTGAATCTGCTCGATGAATATAAAACAATACAATATTAAAATAATTACAAAAAAATTAAATTCTTAAAACAATACATAGAAAAGGAGGAGGAGTAATACGAAGTAAATGCCAGTTTCATTGAGAATTCCAGCTCCTCCAGATGCGTAATTGATACCACTGAGATATGCGTCATCGTTTTGTGATAATGATAGATATGGTGGTGGCGATGGAATCCCAAGCTTTGTAGCTATAACAAACATATAACTATGTTTTTAGAGATGTTAACATATAGATTAGAAATGGTTTATGGAGTTTTAGAGTATTTCTATAAAGTAGGAGTATCGAAAACCAAAACTATAAATAATGCGTAACAGTGGGTATAAAAACCGAACAATCATTTAAATTCGAACAAACAAAACCAAAATCAAACCTTATTTTAAGAAGTTATATGTATAAACAAAAGTATAGATCATGGCCACATATATTTAGAAGCATAGGTAAAATGAGAAAGAGAGAGATATATACATATGATATCGCCGATAGTCCGACCGTTGGTAAATCTTCCGGTAGCTTTACCACCAGAGAAATCAATTCCATAATATGGAAAGTCTGCTCTCGCTAGGGAATATTGCAAATAATTGTTGTTACCAACTTCGGTTAGAGAGTCGCCGAATATATAAGTTACAAGCGACGACGACGTTGAGGCTGGTTGTGCGGCTGCGTAGGCAGAGATTACAGCCGCTAGAGCCAGCCTTAGGATCATCATTGTGTTTTGTGTTAATTTCAATCTTTCTTGAGTTACTTAATCTCTCTAATTTGGACAAAACGCATGTAAGCGAATGTTTCAAATATATAGTGATGATGGATTCAATTTTAAAATATATATTAATTATACTATTGGTTATAATTATGCCCATTACAACAAGTTTGTACGTATTAGTTAGGTGATTATTTTCTTAACTATAAACTTTCTTGATGTTTACATTCATTCACGTTCTGATTGTTTTGGAAAAATTAATTTTCTAGAGAATTATCATGGTTGGGAAAATATGGATGATGATACATCTACTTTAGGTTAGACTCCCACGTTTTGTAAAAATTGTTTTGAACATTTACGTAAACATTTCAACTCTGTATTCAAACTTCGGTTTTGTTCAATACAATTCTATAGGGGGCCAATCTATATTATAATTTGATTAGGTCTTGTTTGTTATGGTTTTATTTATTTGTTTATTTATTTGATTTCAATTAAATAGAAATTGAATCATTTAAAACCATTTGTGATTTTGAGGCAAATCTGATTTTTTTTTTTTGTTTTTTAGTTTGGGTTAGATATACATAGGAGGTGTATTGAAGAAAAGAATTTACTAGAATCTTATTGAATAGAACAAAAGACATACGGAAAAAAAAAGTGGTTCACAAAAAAAAATTAAAGAAGTAAATTACAGATGTTCAAGTATTGTAAAAGATTTTAAATCGTTCTTTGTAATTCCAACAATTATATTTTGTAACATTTTAATGAAGATCATAGAATAGGATAGAAAAAAAATGACAAAAAAGCTTCTTAAATTCTCAATTTTGTTCCCACTACTAACTTGTGTAATATGATTATCTTTTTCTTTTATATGAAAGTATATAAATTTTAATGAATTTTGGTTTAATCGATTTGGTTTGGTTACAAAAAAAGTAGGTTTCAGTTAGTTTGGTGCCAGGCGTGCAGCTTTATGAACTTTGTGTTTGATTTTTAAACCAATCCGATTTATTCCAATTTAGTTTTTACAGTTAGAGATTTTATTTTAATTTTATTTTCTTATCTAGAGGTTTATAGTCATCAAAGTTAGTTTGTTCCATAAAATAAACTTAAAATAAAAATAATATGTCAATTAGTAAGGTATACATATTTTTTAAAAAATACAATCCAAATCTAGTTTTATAAACCAAAAGTTCCCAAATTTAAATAATTCAAAGTATAAAATCCAAAGAATATAGTTCAAATAATTCTAAGCGCAAAATAAAATCTAGTCTCATAAACCATTTTTCTCCCTTTTTTGCAGAAGCAAATTCATCACCATCTTCATCTCTTACTAATATAGCATTGCAAGTATGCTTGGAATTTGACTCAGTTTTTGCAGGAAGAAAACTCTCTTGTCGTTTAACAGACTCAGCAGTCTGTGCAAATTGACTCTCCAGCTTCTTAACATGAATATTCAGTACATAAATCTTTCCATTAATTTCAGTGTAGACATTATTAATCTTCCCATTGAAGTTCACTGTCAACTGCTCCTGTCCTTGAAGAATCTGATCAAGCATGGCTTCCATTAGGCTCTCAGAAGCTTGGAGAGGCGGATACTGATAAGATGAATTACCATAGGTCCTTGTAAAACCGTTGTTCTATTGTTGCTTCTAGTAATTTGGCTTAGGAGTGTAGCCTGAAGAGTTTCCATTGTAAGAACTTTTGCCTTGCTGATTGCCGAACTTCTGTCCCTTATACCTAGCTCCATACACATAGTTGACATCCTCTTCTGTAGTTTCTAGCTTTGGCTCAAATGTCTCAACTTCTGCGTCCAAATGGACAGATTTCTTACCGACAAGAAGGTTATGGACTGAATCTAGCTTACATTAACCGAAGCTAGCTGGTTTGAATCATAGCTCCATGTAACCTCTTCCTTTCAGAATCTGCTCACTTAGTGCTATTGTTGGAGGCTAGGTTTTCAATCGAATTATCAGCCTCATCAGGAAATCTTGTCTTGAACTTTCCATGGCTAGCAGCATCCAAAGCTAGTTGATACTCCCAGTCACATCCTGTGAAAAAGATACTCAACAGTTGCACCCTTGAGAAACAATGGTGTGGACAGTCTCTTTTATAAGCTTTGAGTCTCACCCAAGGTGCCTTGAAAGCTTCATCTTGTCTTTGCTTGAATGAGGAGATCTTGACTCTCAACTAATCATACATTGCGTCATCATAAAAATAGTTGACAAAAACCACCTTCATTTGTTGCCAAGATGTCAAAGATCCGGGTTGCAATTGCTTCATTTATTGCCAAATGGTACTAACGTGGTTGGTAGCTCCACGAACGCCTGTTGGAAGTGGGTGTCGATCGAAACCCTGTTGGTGTCAGTCGACACCATCAACCTGCTCCTCAACGACAACGATTTCAGCAATTGTGTTGTCTTCTGCATCAATCTTTTGGCCCTGCTCGTTGCGCAAGTGGCCCTCTTGATCTCTCGGAACTCCAGCCTCATCTGCTCTTAGAATGATTGTATTGACCATCTTTGAAGATTTGGCTGTTTTTCTGTTCTCACGCTCTAGTTTACCTAACTCTTGGTTTGTAAGCTTTACAACTTGACCAGTTTTATTGTTCCTAGTGTTAGGCTTAGGAGGCATGTACCTGAGACACACAAAAGAAGAGAAACAAAAAGCGTGTTAGTAAAATAAGAAAAAATAGAAAATAAAAATTGAGAGAAAATCAAAGATTTTAATCTAATGGTAAATCAAAGAGTCTCCGGCAACGGCGCCAAAATTTGATATGCTTAAATTGTAATACCCTAATGGTACTAACAGCTTTGCAGTTGTAATACTCTAGAGGTCGAATCCACATTAACTCTAGATCACACAATATATCTATTAATCTTTTAATTATGCTAAATCAAAATATTAATTTTAAAAACAATGCAAAAACAGAATTAAAAAGTGTTGTAGATTCAAGAGTTAAAAGCACTAGGTCTAGAGAAATTATCAGGAAATTATAGAATATTAAATCAATCAATAAATCAGGATTCAATCAATTAAGATCAGATCTAGAACTCTAAAATCAATTCTAAAATAAATCAGTTCTCACTGCAAATATTATCTAAGTTTTAAAACCTGAAAATTCAAATCTCTTTGCAAAATTCAAGTTAAAAACCATCTTTGAAAACAAGTTTAGATTTGTTCACAAATTTACTAAATCAAAATCTCTTTGCAAGTAATTTTGCTCAACTATATTCTCATATCAAATTTTTTTCCTAGGTTATTAATTCTAGGTGATCAATCAAGAATTAATATGAAGAAAACCCTATGATGAAGATCACAAAAGATAATGAATCCTAAAAATAATCAGATTTAATTAACCATAAAAACTCTGTGAAAAACCCTGAACCTAACAAACAACTACTCAGACATATTCAATGAAAAACAAAACATCTTCTGAAAAAATTGCATAAAAAAAAGAATAAAGAAGTAAGGGAGTTCTGAATCTTCTCTGAAGGAGTCTTGATTCTTCTCTCCAAAAGCTCTCTAAAATCACTCAGGGTTTTGCAAAAAATAAAGCTTAGGTTTAAACAATGACCTAGAAAATCTATTTATATTCCTAAAACACGTCTAGAGACTAATGATGCAAATATGGAAAACTTTCGGGCAGATTTGTAAATCTTCAAATTTTGGGATTCTTGTGTCGGCTAAAAGGGGTGTCGAGCAGATTTGTAAATCTTCAAATTTTGGGATTCTTGTGTCGGCTAAAAGGGGTGTCGAGCAGATTTGTAAATCTTCAAATTTTGGGATTCTTGTGTCGGCTAAAAGGGGTGTCGAGCAGATTTGTAAATCTTCAAATTTTGGGATTCTTGTGTCGGCTAAAAGGGGTGTCGACCAACACCAAGGGTGGTGTCGATCGACTTCGACACCATCACCCTTGATCGTCTCCAAGTTGATTTCTTCGGTTCAAATGCTACAAAACGTCCCAAATTGCACCACTATGCTCCATCCATGCCAAAATCCTATAAAACCTGTAAAGTCTCACAAAGAACCTAAAAACACATCAAAAGACTCTTAAAGACTCATTATATCATGGTTAAAAACCACAAAAACCATGATATATCAATCAGTACAAGAAAACCTGCGTTTAGCAACTACAGATTGTGACTCTTTTTTTAGTCGCAAAAAAATAGCGACTATTTTGCGATTAAGTTGAGACTACTTCCCGACCAACGTTACGGCAGATACAAAACAGTCGCACATTTACGATGAAGCGAATATAGTCGCAACAACATCGCAATTTGAGACGGTTCAATGACTACACTTTATTAGAAACAAAGAGTCACAAATTAGCAACCTTTTGCAACGTATATTCCGATCACAAGTTTCTTTATCGACGACGTGTTACGAATTTGCAACTCCTATTTTTTGCGATAAAGTTGCTACCACATTTGCGACTACTTTGCTACTACTTTTGCAACTGTTTTACATCTAACACCTGAGTTAGATACTATTTTGCGACTCTTTAGCAACTCTTGATTTTTTGAATTTGAAATTTCACATTAGAAAAATGTTAACATGTTTCTATACACATTTCTACTTTAAATTGATCAATATCAGTCATATAAACTTTGTCAAAGCTTTCCATTTCAATATTTAGACACAAAAATTTCATAATATCTATATCATTCTAAAGAGTTATATGTTATTTCATAAGAAGGTTTGTAACTGTATAAAAACTAGATATTAACCCGCGGGACTATTTTTTATATAAAAAATATAATTTATTTTATAGATTAACTGTATATATAACTAATATTTAATTTGTATTTTTTTTAAATGTACAAACTAACTTGGTATAACTAATTAGCATGAATGATCTTTTATAATTAAGCTGCCAAACAAAAATACAGTAACAGTTCACAAGAATAATTATTTAATCAAAAAAATCTAGAATTTCAGAAATCTATGTAGTAAATAAAATAAAATAAAAATATTAGAAGAATTGATCAAGATGAAAATTCACTTGGTACTTCTAATTTAAGTATTCGATTCATGCTTTATTTTATCCTACACAAAAACACAATGCATAAAACAAAAAGTAAACGAACATAAGTAAAAAAATGGCCACGGATAAGCAGTTAAGCCAAGATAACGCAAATTAAAAGCAGGCAGTCATTACTCATTAGAGAGAATATGATAAAAGAGTAGTAGTTGGTCATTCATTATTTATGGATTATGGTTAGGTGACCAAGCAAACAAAGTGTAGGGGAAAAGATGAAGATCTCTCCGTTCCCACGAAGAAGGGAATGACACCAAACTTATGACTACTACGGAGCAATAAGACAAACGCCAAACGCAAAGACACCAAGACATATGATATGGGAGGGGGGGAGAGAGATCTAAGATGATGGATCCTAAAGAGAGCTGACCACCCCTACTTCAATGGCTTCCCAGACGAATATCCGACCTTCTCGATGACCTTGACGACGTCCAACCCTTCCACGACCTGCCGAAACACCACATGCTTACCATCGAGCGAATCGGTCTTCACGGTGCAGATGAAGAACTGAGATCCGTTGGTGTTGGCTCCGGCGTTCGCCATCTACAGGATTCCTGGTCCCGTGTGCTTCCTCTCGAAATTCTGGTCATCGAACTTGGCCCCGTAGATCGACTCGCCGCCTGTTTTGTTCCCGGCTGTGAAGTCTCCTCAAGTTTATGATGAAATCTCCTCCCTGGCACATGAAATTATTCATATGATAGTTAGTTATGGTTAGCTTAAAGAAAACAAAAAGTAAACGAACATTAAAAAAAAACAGAGTGAAAGTGAGAGATGACTCGATTGCAGTCAAAAATGGTTTTTATAGACTTGCAGAAACATAAATTTCGGAGCGAATAATTTGATTTTTGACTTAAACTTTCAATTTATTGCTAAAAAATTTTAGATCACAATCTTAACAAAAGAAACTAATAGAGATATATTAGGAAACAATATTTATAAATTCAAAATAATCTAAAATCAAATATCTTAAACCCAATTGGTAATAAATTAGATATTATACGATAATCATTAAGTATAGATTATTTTGGTAAGTAAAAAATTACTAAATAATAGGAGCAAAATTACTAATAAAGATTGATTCAAATAATAAAAATCGTAATTAAGTGGTCAGTAATCCGATACTAAAAATAAGGAAAGTAGGATCCGCGTCACTCTATTCTTGATCCGAATCTATTATTCCCAAACCGATTAATATTAGTTTCTTAAATCGATTAATTAATAATTAACTCAATGGCAGTCTTGTAAATAAGTTTGAAGTTGAGGATTTATTTCATAATTGTACTTGGAAAATGTATATATAGATTTCAAAACAATATTTTAGGCTAATAAACTATTTGATATATCTATAATACAATCATGAGTCATTATTGTTGATTGATATCAATAGAACTGGTAAAAAGTTATAGATTTCAACTATTTTTATTGTGACTAAAGTTTGAGAGTCATAATAGAGTAACAATTTGCAACTAGCCTGTTACGACTTTTGCAACTCCTATAGTTTGCGACATTTTCACAATGATTTCGCTACTCCTCTGTTACCATTGTGTTACTCTATTTGATAGTTGTCTAATTTTAAGTATTTTTTGCTAAGGTTTAGGCGCATTATATCCCCCTCCATATTTTTAGTATGTATCTCTTTTGCGACTACTTTGCGACTCCTCTTCGTTAATTACTAGGCAAAGAATCCATTTAGGGTTTCTTTATCTCTTTCTAATTTTCCACAAAGTGTCGAAAACTTCTCAAATCTCTCCTCTTCTCGTTTTAAATCGTTTCTTTCTTCTCTTTCTCAACCGAATTCTCAACTCTCTCTAATAGCTGGTAATAGAAGGCCGAGTAGCGGTTGCGGAGGCAGATCCGCTGGAGGTGTTAGGATCTTCAAAAAGTGCGACTACAGGGGAACCCAGATCTGGCGCAGGTAATCGGGCCTCCAATGGTGCGACTTCACGCGGAGGTCGAAGTGGTGTCGGAACTTCTTCTCACTCCTCGAATCCATCAGGGTCTCAATCTGTGACTAATTCAAATAGAATTATGCCGTCCCAGTTTCCTCCGAGGATACAACCATCGCCTCCTGCTTCTCAACCACCACGTCCTGGTTCTCAAAAACCGCGGGTTGCTTCTCAACCACCACTTATTGCTCCTCAACCACCGCTTCGTGCTCCTCAACCACCGGTTCTTGCTCCTCAACTCATACCAGAACAACCAAACCTAAATATGGAAGAGGATTATAGCAAAGAAAACCCTAATCCCAATCCTGCCCAAGAAGAAAACCCTAATCCTAATCCAACCCAACAAGACTACCAAGATTTGTTAGATGTTTTGCTAGCTCTTCCAGGCCGACAACATGTACCACTTCTGTCTATCGAACCCATCCCCGGCGTTGAGACTGGTAATTTCTTTCCTTTGCTCTTTTTGCATATTGTTTTGTCATCACCTATCGGAGTTTGCTTATCATTTTGGAACTTGCTTTGTTTGATTAAGTTTTCTTTACTTTGTTTGCTTAGTTGACTTTAAGTTACATCCGCTTAGTGTTTGTATTTGTCTTGAAGGACTGATTGTGACAATGTTTTTATAGAGACTATGTTTTCATTTTGTTACAGGTTTAACAGGCACAAAGGAAAATTTTCTCGAGTGCTTTTTATGAAATATTTAGAAGGAAATTTAATGGTCCTTACAGTTAAAAGGTTACTCCTACACCTATTCAAGAGAGATATTTCAGGACATTTGCAGTAATGTCATATAGCTTTCAAAGTTTTATTATCACTCATAACTGACTTAGTATTATTGCTAACTTAACTCAATTGTAATATGTAGCGCAAGTTCAATTGGGATAATGGGATTATTGAGCTTGTTAGAGAGGGGTTCTTAAAGATAGCCAAGAAACGAATGAAAGGCATTGTTAGTCAAGCTAAAACTAGTGGTAAATAACCTGTTTGGATTGGTGGAGAACTGTGGGCTGAGATGTGTGCTCATTGGATTGAACCTGATGTAATGGAGATGAGCTCAAATGCTTCACAGTGCAGAAACTTCGATCGTGGTGGTCTTGGAGTCCACAAACACCTTGCCGGTCAGAAATCATATGTGCAAATTCATCAAGAAATAGTAATTTGAGACTTTGTACTTACATCCACTTACATCCGATATTGCTTCCATGATTTTAACATTTTACAATTTCTTTATAGAAGGAAGATTTGGAGCGTCCGGTATCATTTGGCAAAATGTTCATGAAAACACATACTCGAGCTGGCGGATCATTTGTTGATCAAAAAGCTAAACAAGTAGCTGAGACTTATGAGAAAACATTAGAGGAGAGACTGTGTGAAGTGGACGATGATGGTCCAGAAAATTCAGGAAATTCTTCTGAACGTTCAACTCATCGTACTCTCAGCATTGATGAAAAGAATGAAATCTTTCTTGAGGTAACTCCTTAGTTTCTTTATTTTGATGAGTGTATGATTATTCTTAAAGTAACTCCTTAGTTTCTTCGTATTGATGAAAATAATGAGTATTTTGCTTTCTTAATTACCGCATTTTGGTTTCTTAATCCGCATGGTTTCTTTATTTGTTGAGCATTTTGGTTTCTTAATACTTGTTTCTAGCCTTGACTAGTGAAATGCTTTTGTTTTTCTTTGTTTTAGTGTACTCAAACAGAGGAGAAGGTAAAACCTTTTTGGCCTTGGATCTCTTGTTGAGACACTTAGGAAAGGGAAAAGGAAAGAAAGCTATACAGAATCTTCTCCATCAACACTTGTGGAGCTTAAAAAAAAACTTCGCCGCAAGATAGCTCATCTAGATGCTGAGAATGATCCGCCAGCTCGAGTATGTGTTTACTACAAGCTTCATTCACTACAAGGTAAAATCTCTAGGTTAATCTGATTTAAGGGTTGACTCAGTTTTCATTTGAGTGTCATTAGAGTTTTAGTATTTTTGAGTATCAGTCTGCTAAGTTTTTTTCCTTATTTCATTTCAGATATACAGATTGAGTTATTTTATAGTTTTATATTTCAGAGTTGAGAATGATGTGTAAAGAGGTTCGTGAGGAAGTGAATCAAGCTAGAGACAAGGCAAACTAAGTTGAAGGAAAGGAGTATATGACAACATAAACTCAAACAATCTTCCAAAGCAGCTCAAGAAAACTAAATGCTCAACAACAATAACAAGAAGATGAGCAACAAAAGATTATGATTTTTCTCATTTAATTTTGTTCACATCATTAGACTCGATTTTTAAGTTCGACATCTATAAAAAAAAAGACATGTTGTACTTGTAAATTTTTTTTTTTGTCCTTGTAAATTAAAATTGAGGTTTTTTGGAATTTAAAATTGGTAACAGAATAAAATTAAAAAAATTGCATTATATATACAAATGAGATAATATTTAATTGCATACATACAAACGCTATTGTATACTACAATATGACAGCAGAACAAAAAAGGCTATCTAAAGTGGCTGACCTACGATGACGAGCGCAAATACAGCATTTCTTAAAAAGCTATGGTAGCGTTAGATAGCGTTTTTCAGACGTTAAAAACGTCATTTTTCTTGTAGTGAATGAAGACCGATAAGCTTGTCATCTACATGAAAGATAAAGACCCAGAATTTGTAACTTTTATGGCTTCCTTGCATAATTCAACTGTACTAGCAACCACACCAGGCACCACACCTGAACACACCATACCTGAAGACATCATACCACCAGCCACCGTGTCAGGTACCCACCAGCCACCGCGTTAGGCACAACACACACCCACCACATCTCCTTTCTCCACTTACTCAAACATCTAAACAATGACTTCTAAAAAACATGAATTGCTTGTTTGATGTTATTTCTTGTTTTGCTTTAGGATGATCTTTTTGGTTAATGAATTATTATGATAATCTTTTTGGTTAATGAATGATTATGATATCTTTCTTAATAAATTGGTTTTCAATTTTAATTTATTGTGATTCATTCCAAATATAGTAGATAAAACAGATTTCTTATATGCCAAAATGTCACCAAATTGTGACCAAATATGCTTCTATAAAACTATCAGATTAGTGGCAAAATGGTTACTAATATCCGAGGACTACTTTGCGACGCAGATAAGGAGTCTTAAATTAGTCACACAATTTAATCACTAACTTGCGACTGACCTGTAACTACATTTACGACCGAAGTTTCCAATATAAAGAATTCTGTAAAGAGTCGCTTATTTGCGACTATAGATAGTTGTCATAATTCAGTCGTAAATTTGCAACCATTTTGAGACACGTAAATTTTGCGACCTTTTTTAGCGACCATCTGAAATAGTTGTTTATTAGTCGCAAAGTAGGTATTTACGACTGTTTTGCGACTATTACTGGAGTCGCTAATCGCAGATTTTCTTGTAGTATGTTATCATCTTCATTTTTACATTTGTCAAATGTTTTAGCATTACCTCTCATTCTTCATTTTGGCTTTGATTCTTCTTCTCTTGTGTCTTAATATCTCATCATAGGCTTATCAATGACGTAAGTAATGAGTAAGAAGATCTAGTTTTTATTATTTTTGAATTCTTTTATTAATTGTAATAAATAGTAAATAAATTAAATTAGTATTTAAATCAAACCAACATAACTTAACTATTTTATGTTGACGAATATTACTGTTCCATTCTCTTTTATGGCAATGCAAATAGGAACCTTAGTTATCAGGTTCAAAGTGTTAGTGAAATCATTTTAAATGTTTATAGTGTTAGTGAAATTATATCAAGGTTTAAAGTGCTACTCAGTGATACTTTGAAGGTTAAAAATGTAATATATATATATATATATATATATATATGGGTGTCGATGTAAAGATAAGATAAGAGACAATAATCTTTCTCTTGTTCTCCTCCACACTTATTCGTGACTATTCAACTTCTTTCTCATGTTGATCTTCTTGTTTTTGATTAAATCTTTTAATTTTAGTATTTACATAATTATCATTCCGCAAATCTGACATGGTATTAGAGCAACTATTGAATCTCCCTCTTCACATTTCTATGATTCTGATTGTCCTCAAAGGAGAAAACTATTTGATATGGTCAAGAACCACAAAAATCACGTTGTGTAACCGCAAACTTTGGTGCCATGATGAAACCTCTCAAGCTACCAAACATGATGAAAATAAACCATCAAAGAAGATGATGAGGAGGCTATACTCGCCAAGAAAATCAAATAGTTCCAAAAATCAAACTATCCTTGCCACTCTCCAAAAATCACTTGAATCCCCCATTTTTTGAGAGACTCTCAAGAATATGAAGATGACTCAGAGGTGGGAGAAGAGTCTATGATTCATGAGAAAGGAAAAATGGAGGAAAGAGAGCCTAGTCCACAACCTCTTAGACAAGACCCTACTCCACAACCTCTCCAAAGAAGCACACAGGGTCGTAGTAATTCCTCCACTTGGAAAGAAAATCAAGTCTACAACAACAATCAAGCTGTAGCTCATACAATTCAAGCATATTGTTTTGTCTCCCTTTAGCCTACCAATAATCAAGTCTTTCTTGACAAAATTGAGCAATGCCACATCTCTCAAAGCTATGAGGAGGCTTCGAAAATTAAAGAATAGATGAATGTGGTTGATGATGAGTGTGACACCCTAGTTTCAGAGACTTGCGGAGAGGTTTGAAAGAATTTATTTGACCACCTATGTCACCAAAGTGAAATTATTTTTTCGGTCAAGGGTCCTGAGAGAACTCTAGAGTTAAGCGTGCTTGAGCTGGAGTAGCCCCAAGATGGGTGACCTTCCGGGAAGTGACAGTCGGAACTGTGCGAGTGAGGAAAAAACACAGGGAAAGATCATGTGGTGATTTGTAGAGACGGTAAAAAGTCTTTAAAACCTCCCGGACGTAGCAAACTGACTGTCGGATATGGATGGGCTCACAGGCCTAGTGAGAGGACGTGAGGCCCATTAAGGAAGGTGGGCTCATGGAGTGGGATTGGACATGGGGCCCACTAAGATGTGGCGATCGGGGCATTACAAGTGGTATTAGAGCCGAACCTAGACGAGTGTGGAGTCGAGTGAGCTCACACCGTCGGGGATGACGGTCTTGGTCTGCAACGAGGTTGTTGCGATCTGTTAGTGGGGGTGAATTATGACACCCTGGTTTCAGAGACTTGCGAAGAGGTTTAAAGAATTGATTTGGCCACATATGTCACCAAAGTGCACTTATCTTTTCGGTCAATGGTCCTGAGAGAACTCTAGGATTAAGCGTGCTTATGCTCGAGTAGTCTCAGGATGGGTAACCTTCCGGGAAGTGACTGTCGGAACTGTGCGAGTGAAGACAAAACACACGGAAAGATCATGTGGTGATTTGTAGAGACGGTAAAAAGTCTTTAAAACCTCCCAGAGGTAGCAAACTGACTGTCGGATATGGATGGGCTCACGGGCCTAGTGAGACGACTTGAGGCCCATTAAGGAAGGTGGAATCATGGACTGGGATTGGACATGGGGCCAACTAAGAGGTGGCAGTCAGGGCGTTACAAGTGGTATCAGAGCCGAACCTAGACGAGTGTGGAGTCGAGTGGGCTCACACCGTCGGGGGTGACGGTCTTGGTCTGCAACGAGGACGTTCTGATCTGTTAGTGGGGGTGAATTATGACACCCCTGTTTCAGACACTTGCGGAGAGGTTTAAAAGAATTCATTTGGCCACATATGTCACCAAAGTGAACTTATCTTTTCGGTCAAGAGTCCTGAGAGAACTCCAAAGTTAAGTGTGCTTATGCTAGAGTATTCTCAGGATGGGTGACCTTCCGGGAAGTGACTGTCGGAACTGTGCGAGTGAGGATAAAACACAGGGAAAGATCATTTGGTGATTTGTAGGAATGGCAACAAGTCTTTAAAATCTCCCAGACGTAGAAAACCGATCGTCGGATATTGAAGGGCTCATGGGCCTAGTGAGAGGACGTGAGGCCCATTAAGGAGGTGGGCCCATGGACTGGGATTGGACATGGGGCCCACAAAAAGGTGGCGGTCGGGGCGTTACAAGTGGTATCAGAGCCGAACCTAGACGAGTGTGGAGTTGAGTGGGCTCACACCGTCGGGGGTGACGGTCTTGGTCCGCAACGAGGACATTGCGATCTGTTAGTGGGGGTGAATTGTGACACCCCGGTTTCAGAGACTTGGGAGAGGTTTGAAAGAATTGATTTGCCCACCTATGTCACCAAAGTGCACTTATCTTTTTGGTCAAGGGTTCTGAGAGAACTCAAGAGTTAAAAGTGCTTGAGCTGGAGTATTCTCAGGATGGATGACCTTCCGGGAAGTGACTGTTGGAACTGTACGAGTGAGGATAAAACATAGGGTGGTGATTATGTAGCAACGGTAACAAGTCTTTAAAACCTCCTGGACGTAACAAACTGGCTGTCGTATATAGATGGGCTCACGGGCCTAGTGAAGAAGGTGCGCCCATGGACTGGGATTGGACTGGGGCCCACTGAGGTGGCGGTTGGGCGTTACAATGAGGTTGGAGCTGTGGAACGCAATCATATGTGGGATGAAGCAGGTCATCCTCCTGATAAAAAGAGCGATAAGCTCAAAACAAGTGTTCACCATCAAATATTCGAGCAATGGAGAAATAGAATGCTACAAGACTCACTTAGTGGCACGAAAGTTTACTCAAACCTATGGGGGATGACTACACGGACACACTTGCTCTAGTGGCCAAACTCAACATGATGAGGGTTGTTCGTTCTTTAGCCATTAATTTTTTTGGCATTTGGGCAGACTGATGTCAAGAAGCGTACTTACAAGAAAAAATTAAAGAGAAACTTTACATTCCTCCACCGCCCGACCATCAATAGTTTAAAAAAATCTCTAGAGACATGGTATCACAAGTTAAGCTTCACACTCAAAGAAAAAAGGTTCAAGAAGTCCAAGTTGGATCGCTGATACTATTCACTCTCCAAAGTCCGAAAGGTATAGTTGTAGGTATTGAAGACGTTAAGTTTCTTTCTTAAATCGATTTTTGACAATAAAGACCTAAGAAAACTTAAGTACTTCTTTGAGATTGAAGTATGCCGGTCTCTAGAAGAATTAAAAATATTATATGAATTTGAAGAATAAACTGAGTCTTAAAAATATTCGATTTTCTTTGGAGTCTTATAAATCACTCAAAAGGAAATTTTATTTGCACAATTTATATTGAAAAGCACTAAAGTCCTAGTTCAAACGTTGATCAGTTTGTATGCATTTGTTACTTATGTTTATATTTTAAAGAGGCAAAATAACATTAGACCAAACAATATCGACTTTAATTTATTACGATTATGGGTTACATTTTACTTAATCTTTTCTTTAGAAAAATTCGAGAATCACCAAAATAATACTTGATATATTTCCAACAACATTATTCCTCATGATCAAGAACTCTGGTATTGGTTTGATTGTTGAGAATTCATCATTACACTCATTCATCCATGTTATCGTACCACCGACACTATTGTTTAAACCGTCATAGTCATAATTTTTTACGCAGCCTAGATATATATTATGAGAACGAAAATCAATCGCATTGTCCGCAAACAACTTTAATTGTTTTCTCGTATCTGATATATATCGAATTAACTGATAAAATTTTTGGTAATATCAGAAAGATCCAATGTTGAAATTTCCGAGGTTGATTTTAGAACCTCAAAACAAAGTGAAGAAAGATCTTTTTTCTTGGTGCAGATAAACTCCATTTGAGCTTTTGTAGTCATCATACAAATTTTTGTATATGATGAGACAACAAAAAGTAAAACCACAATAAAAAACAATAAATAATTTCTTTTGACGGATGCTACCATCTTTTTTTGTTTCAAGTATTTAAGAACTTATGTGATGTGAGATTTATATAGGATAAAACAGATCTTACATTTCAATATGTTAATAGATTATGTACCATAATAAAATAGTTTTACAATGTTTTATTTTGTGAGATTTACCCAGTTTGGCACAAATATGAGATCTCATTACTAGTTTAACTCTCGGAATTATACTAGAACTAGATTGACCCAACATTTTAGTAAAAAGACCAAAAAGGCTAAGTTGTTTTTATTACTCAATTGTATTTAACAAAAAAAAGGAAAAAAAAAAGAAAAAATATTACAAAGGGGAAAAAAATCTATTCGACCATATTTTTTTTCCCCGACGAACACTTAACCAAAAAAATAACTTTGGTTCTTCCTCTTTGCATCTTTCACTTCCCCGGCGAGGTAGAGGTCGAATCGCATTAATTTTTTCGTCAAATTGACAATAACAACCCTAATCGCCACCGCTGCTCCTTGTTTTGTTCGCCGGCGCAGTCGAAGCTTTGTTACAACCGCTGCTGCTCTCTGTCGATTTCACCACAAACATAATCCGGCGAATCTAAAAGCCACGGAACCGAAACGAGGAGTTTGTTGTTGGTCTGATTTGGTAAGTATCATGTGTTGCATGTTGTTTGGATTCAATTTAGTTTCGGGTTGATTATAATCGGTGGTGCTCTCGATTTTTGGCTTGTTTAATTTATCCCCTTTTTGTTGCAGATCTTGCTCCTCAATTGTTTCGGTGGTCCTCAAAATAATCGGTGGCTTTTAGTTTCATAAATCTGGTAAGGAAAACGTCTAATTTGATGGGATTTGTTTAGACAAAATAATTTCCCCCAATTCGACAGTGAATGATTTAATTTGTGAATTGTTACAGCTACCGAGCACTGTGTTTTATCAAACCGGTGACTGAAATTTCCGGCGGTGCTGTTTACCTTCCAGCAAGAAGTTCTTTCTTCCATTGTTCTCAAATTTAGTCCTTTGGTGAGTTTCGTTTAACTTCATCGGATACCTTTTGGTGATTTCTTTGGCCAAATTCTTGTTTGATATAGAGTTTTATTGATTTAGACACATATTTATGCAATGTTAAATATTGATTTATACACATATTTATGCAATGTTAAATATTTTGGTGATCAATTTTTATTGATCTCATTCACACATGTTTTTGTTCCCGTTTTGTTGCAGATCTTGGTCCAATATTGCTTTGGTGGTTCTCAAAATTAACGGTGGATTCAATTTTCAGTGGGTTCAATTTTCTGTGGCTTCAATTTTCATTTTTCTGGTAAGAATTATGTCTAATTTGATGGACTTTGTTTAGATAAATTAATTTGCCCCCAGTTCAACAATGAATGATTTGAAAGTTGATTGTTATAGCTACAAATTTATTTCATTGTTTTACTTAAGTGACAGTTTTTTTTTTCATTCTCGTGGTTGAGAATCGGATATGTTTGGTCTTCAGCCAGCTAAAATTTTTAGATTGTTTTGTTGGATTAGTGTAATATTTTACAGATGTTTTGTTTGTGATGGGTTTAAAATGTGTTTGAAGCTAATCCTATCATTATATTTGTTGACTCATGATTTAAATTTCAATATTTATAGGAATGGCATCCTCGAGTACAGTCTCAAAATATCCTCCTCGCCTCTATGAAGAAGGAAGATCTCCCTTGCAAAACAGGAGCATGAACCACAATTGCTATTTGTCAAAAATTGGGAAAATGAAAGAGGGTTTAGTCTTGGATGTTGATGTTCATATATTTTACCATGTTTTCCTTTAGTTTATTCACATCTTTTGCATCTTTTGCTAACCATTTTCATCATTGTTGTGTAGCTTTAGGACTAATCATGCATTAGAGTTTAGTTGCATTGCATTTGCATCTTTTCATGCATAAACAGGTGATTTTGGAGCTTAAGGAGCATGGAAACAATCCTGAGGAGAAGTGAAGCAATCTTGAAGGGAAAGCAAGAGAGTTAAGGCTGAAGAACCAAGGTCCAGAGTCCAACTCGACCAAGCACTCGACCGAGTGGGTAGATGGACTCGACCGAGT
>NC_025696.1:26365997-26396908 GCF_000633955.1 Camelina sativa
GACCCTCTTTGTTTATTGAATTTACAGTCTTAATCATGTTGCTTGCTTGTAGTTTGATTTGGTTTAGCATTACTATGTTTTTATTGCATTGCTCTGTTTTTCCAAATTTGTCTAGCTCGACCACTCACTCGACCTACACTCGGTCGAGTGCTGCTCGAGTTCATCCCCAGAACTTTGTGTTTCATGATTTGTGAGTGCCTTGTTTCATTCCTGTTTCATTCTAGTTGCATTTCTGTTGCATTTACTTAGTTTTCTGTTCATTACTAGTCTTTCATTAGTTCATTAGTAGAAGTTTCTATTTCTGTTCTTGCATCATTACTGTTATAATCACCCTGTTTCATTTGCATTTAGTTCTTAGTTCTTGTAGTTTACTTTCTGCATTTTACATTTTCATCTTAGGATTGTTAGTGACAAACAATCTTTACATTTGTCTTAACTTAGATTCATATGCATATCTTAACTGTTCACAAACACTCATTTAGGATTGATACCTCTTGTACTGCAATAGCATAAGGGGAATTGAAACACCCATCCATCATTCCATTCATATCTCACCATTGCATCATCATCATTCACCACACAAATATTTCAGTTTCANGGGGTAAGTTGAAGGAATCATCTCTTGGAGTATTTATTAAGTTAGCTGAACTATCATACACATGGTCTGCTGCAAAAGTTCACTATATCCTTACACATCAGCTAGCAGTCAACAATTCGCATGAGGTATGGTCGTTGATTGATGGTAGACCTATCAGATTTTCGTTAAATGAGTTTGCTGAAATAACATGATTAAACTGTCATCCAATTGACTCGTCGGAGAACATAGATGTTGATCATCATGCATTTTGGAGAGAAATGGAGATTGAAACAACTTCAGACGGTCCAAAGTACACTGAGTTGGAAAAGGTTATGGATTTTAGTAAGACATGGTCTGAAGAGAAAAGGATGATGGTTGGTAGGCTAATGTTATTATCTGTTGCAATACATGGCATACATCATGGCTCTAGGATCCCTCTTTCAAGTGCTAAAAGGGTGTTTGATCCAGATGGTTTTGAAAAACATCCTTGGTGTCGAGTGGCTTTTACTTGCTTAGTCAATTCAGTCAAGATTGTTGATTTAGATAAAGACTCTTACACGGTACAAGGATGTGTGCATGCTTTGTTGATTTGGTTGTATGAGAGTGTGCCTGGCATTGGAAAACTGTATGGGTTGAGAAGGTCTACGGGTACTGGCATTCCTTTGCTTGATTGGCAATCAACACGGAAAGGTATCAAGATGAATGAATTGATAAAGGATGAGTATTCTAAACATGGACAGGTTTGTTTTCGAATTTATGACTACACCATTTGTTTTATAATTTGTCTCTGTTTAGCCTTTTTTCATGTTACGATGAACACTTATATTTTAATTCTATGATATATATAGGTCCGTGTAAAGCATATGGTGGATGTTTCAGAGGATCATATGTATCCTGAATGGAGTGACGATGAAGAGAATAAGGATCCAGCCCTAGACAAATTGATTAATGATATTGTCAATGATTGCTTACCTTCAGATGTTTGGAGAGTTGACACAACAGTGAGCATGGGAAGAAAAAAACGAAAAGCTAAAGGAAATGAGACTGGCGAGTGTCGAAGCAGTGCTAAAAAATTGAAAACGAAAGCTGATTTCTCAATCGATGAAGAAGGAGAAAAAGATGTAATGAAGAAGGAGAAGAAAGGCAAGGAACATATGGAGGTTAGTTATTTATTCACTTGCATATTCAATATTGTTTCTTAAGTTATTATTAACAGTTCTATAAACACATGCTTATTTCTTAAGTTATTAAAACACATGTTTCTTAAGTTATTATTCACTTGCATATTCAATATTGTTTCTTAAGTAATATAGTAACAATTAAATCATTGCAGGATGTTGAAGATGAGAGAAAAAGCTTGTTGGATATTTGGAGGATGATAGAAAAAATGAATGACTCAATTAGCGACTTGGGCAAAAATTTAATCAGTAGGATGGATGCATTAGAAGGTAAATTTGAAGCTTTTGTTGAGAAGAGAATGGTTGTGTTAGATGAGAAGCTTAGTGATAGGATTAGAATGGTGGAGGTAGATTTGAAAGGGATGAAAGAAACAAAACCCACTAATGTCCCAGTTGATTCGACTTCAAACAACAATGAAGAGGATGAGGCTAATAGTCATCAACCAGTAAGTTTTATTTTGGTATTTAATTTGCAGTTGTTTAATTTTGTCTCCAATATTGTAATACGATTTCATTATGTCATTTTTTTCAATCTTTGCAGTCTTGGATGGTAGAGATGAAAGAGACATCAAAAGATGAATTTCCAGTCCCTCAAGTGGTTAAAAAGACAAACACTGTGAGTAATAAAAAGAAGAAGTCAGAAACTGAAGTATCTGCTGATCTTCCTCTGTGTGAGCAGACTTATGTCACTCAAGATCATCAGAAGAACTTAGTGGGTGATGTTTTAAAGAAACTTGGTCGCAAGAATGTTCGGCCAGCTGCTGTCAAAGTTGAAAAGGAGAAGGGAAAGAGGCCAGCTGTTGATGGTAGTGAACTTGAAGATATTACTGACAAAGTTGTTGCTCTTGATACAAAAATGGCTTCTAGTTCAGAAGATACATGGGATGACCCTCAACAACAGTTGGTTAGTAAAAGGCTTGATGCAACATTGATACGACTTGGAGAGCATTTAAAAAATTTGGATGGAGATACGACACTAGCAAAACGAGTTCTGCAGTTGGCGAAATTTCAAAAGTATCCATTTGTTGGTAACTCTACTGTGAAACGAATAATCTCTTCCAACGTGTCTTATGATCATCTAAAGCCAGCTGAAGATGCTAAATTACAGAAACTTATGGATTTCCTGAAGCTTGATGAGTAAGTATTATCTTTAGCTTTATGATACTTTGTACACATTAGCCTTATGTCGGTTTACATGTTCTTGATGAGTAAGTATTATGCTTTGTATTTCCTATTAGTACACATTAGCCTTATGTCGGTTTACATGTTTACAGGGAGGCACCTTTGCAAACTGGGAATCCAGATGTTAGATTTTATTGGCAGATTATGACACCAAGATTGGACTGGCCTAGTTTTGATTATGGATGGTTGAAAGACTTTGTAAGTGTATACATATTGGTTTCTATTGGCTTTTTTTTGTGGTGTTGTTATGATCATTTCTAACATGAATTTGCTTGTAATGTAGCACATGGGCGCTGCCATGAAGATGTTCCGCAACAGATTCATCTGTGATCCTTCTCAGTACCCTAACCAACGCATAGCCTTTTTGGATCAAGATATGCTCTCATCACTATTGAGAGATTTCGACCAGTTTGCACTTTCACGAAGAAATTTCTTGTTCAGAGACATGTACTTGGAACACTACAATGGTTTAGCTCCTGTTGACTCGCAGACAAAGAAGAAGTGGTACGTTGATGTGGATCATATACGCTTGCCTTTTTGTCAACAAAAATCATTGGGTGGCTCTGGATATTGACTTGCCAGCTAGAACCATATACGTGTATGATAGCATTCCATCCTTGGTGAAAGATTCTGATTTGGTGAAAGAATGCATTGCACTTAGGCGAATGATCCCTGCATTGTTAAGTCAAGCAATTCCTCCACAGGTTCGCAAGAAGAGCTATGCCATGCTAGAGGTGAAACGAGTGACACAAGGTGTGCCATTGAATAAAGATCCAGGCGATTGTGGTGTGTTTGCTCTAAAGTATATTGAGTGCTTGGCCCTTGGGAAAAAATTTGATGGGATATGCGATGAGAACATCCCGGCGATTCGGATAAAACTTGCATGTGAGTTATTTGATGAAGTTGGTGAGAGTATTGGCCATAGAATGACTACTATTTTGTCTCAGCCTAATCAGTTTGTAATACCCCACCTTATTGATGAATCCCTCACTTCATTGATGAGTGATGAGTGATAGTTTGTTTTGAGTTTAAAACCTTTTATGGTGGTGTCTTTGTTTTTGTTGTAATTCATGTTTACTAACGATCATGTGGAATTCATGTTTACAAACGATCATGTGGAATTCATGTTTACTAACGATCATTTATTTGTTTTGGGTTTAAAACATTAGTTTACTAACGATCATGTCTTCGTTTTGGTTAAGTGTCGTAAGTCAAGTCTTGTTTTATGTTTAAGGCATTGAATTTGAATTTGAGAAACCTGCAGTTTTTGAGAAACCTGCAGTTTTAAGTCAAGTCTAGTTAAGTCTAGAGCCTCATAGTCAAGTCTGGTTAAGGCTAAGTCCTTTTACTCAAGTCTGGTTAAGTCCTTAAGTCAAGTCTAGTTAAGTCTAGAGCCTCATACCTGCAGTCTCGTTAGCATCGAGAATTCTTGCTGTCTTGCTATTATTTTTGCAAACCAAAAATATTACAGTCGAAACTAAAACAAAATCGAAGATAGTTTAACAATAACCAGAAGTGTATTCAAAGGGCAAAACAAAAACAAAAACACAAACTGAACTGAAAATGATACTCTAGTTATTACATGTCTTTCGATTATGTCCTACTTGATTGCAATTACCACAAGTGTATTGTATTCTTGGTTTTTTCCTTTTCATAGCAATCTCCAAAGCAGACTTCATTCTTGAATTCTTTGGCCTTCCAGGTTTGTTTTTAGGTATTGGTGGTAAAGCAACCTTGCTCACAACTTGTTCAGGAACTGGTGTACCAAAATCTCTTGGCATGATGGCAGTTGCATAGGAATCACACAAGTAGCTTCTACGGAAATAAGGATGACACATCCTTATTCGAGATATGTTCCTCTTTTCACAAGCCGCAATCGCATGTGCACAAGGCAACTTCTCCAAGTCAAACCTGCGACATGTACACCTTCTATATTTCAAATTTACAACGTGGAGAGATGATCCACTTGTAACTTGTACTTGATTAGCATCTATATCTTGCACAGTAAGTAGCTTAGCATACTCTACACGACTCTGTAAAACAACATAAAATCATTATTAGTTTAACAACGAGTTATGATTAGAGAATATATACGACAATAAGAAGAGAATATATACCTGTAGAACTTTCTCAACACCACGAGTTAGAGATGTAGTCATTTTTAATGCATCATTCCTTCGATCTGAAAACCATCTAGTCATCATGGACCTAATTGTTTCTAACAGTTCCACAATAGGATAACTTCTAGCGTGTGACATCACCTTATTCATTGATTCTGCAATGTTACTAGTAAGCAAGTTGTACCTATCACCAGGGAAATGTGCATGTGTCCAGAGTCGCACATCTGCTTGGACAAGGTAATGATGAAGTGCAGGGTTCAAAGCTTCAATCTGATCAAAAATGGTTTGAAAATCGACTACTCTGTAAGCATTCGCCGCCTTCTTAACCAAACCAAATGCTTCCCGACCTTTAAATCGAACCAATATATTTTTGTACAAATGGTATGTACATATTCCCCTACTAGACTTCGGATAAACCTCCTTAATTGCTTTTCCAATAGATTTGTGCCTATCAGAAATTATGGCTAGACCTTCGTCATCTGGTATCACACACCGGAGTTGTTTGAAAAACCAGTCCCATGATTCATACGGCAATAAGAAGAGAATATATACCTGTAGAACTTTCTCAACACCACGAGTTATGATTAGAGAATATATACGACAATAAGAAGAGAATATATACCTGTAGAACTTTCTCAACACCACGAGTTAGAGATGTAGTCATTTTTAATGCATCATTCCTTCGATCTGAAAACCAACTAGTCATCATGGACCTAATTGTTTCTAACAGTTCCACAATAGGATAACTTCTAGCGTGTGACATCACCTTATTCATTGATTCTGCAATGTTACTAGTAAGCAAGTTGTACCTATCACCAGGGAAATGTGCATGTGTCCAGAGTCGCACATCTGCTTGGACAAGGTAATGATGAAGTGCAGGGTTCAAAGCTTCAATCTGATCAAAAATGGTTTGAAAATCGACTACTCTGTAAGCATTCGCCGCCTTCTTAACCAAACCAAATGCTTCCCGACCTTTAAATCGAACCAATATATTTTTGTACAAATGGTATGTATATATTCCCCTACTAGACTTTGGATAAACCTCCTTAATTGCTTTTCCAATAGATTTGTGCCTATCAGAAATTATGGCTAGACCTTCGTCATCTGGTATCACACACCGGAGTTGTTTGAAAAACCAGTCCCATGATTCATCATTTTCTGTATCAACCACGGCCCATGCTATAGGAAAAATCTGAAAATTGCCATCTTGAGTTGTGGCCGTCAGAAGTGTCCCTTTGTATTTTCCTTGTAAAAAAGTACCATCAACAACCAACACTTTCCTCATGAAATGAAATCCATTCAAGCTTGCACCATAAGCTAGAAACAAGTACTTAAATCTATCAGCATCATCAAGTTCAAGCTGCGTATATGTTCCTGGATTTGCCTTCTTTAACATGTACAAGTAAGTATTTAGCTGCATATAACCACTCTCTGGACTACCCCTAACCAATTCTCGAGCATGTCGTAGTGTCCGATACGCCTTCCAGTATTCCATCTGCAAAACGAATTATTAACGATAACTTTAGCTAAAACTGTGTTAAAAATATTGAATCTTAAACCAAGCAACGTACCTTGATCTGGAAGCGTTTGTTTAACGCTTCTGCAACATGCATTGGCAATACCTTCGGCCCAACTCCACCAACGAAATCCTTGTACAACGCTCCTAGAATCTCATGAGTTGCTTGTCGGGTACGTGAAAAACGCTCTGTCACTGAACATGTATGTTGTGAAATAAACACACGGACATGAAACGTTGGATAGTCTTTTCCTGTTGTAGCTCTCACCCTCCACTTACAACCTTTTACCCAGCATTTGACAATTAGCAACCTTGGGTTCGATTTATATTTGTAGTAATCAAACTTCTCTACTACGGTTAGTATTTTCAATCGTGTCTCCAAATGCTTCTTTGTTTCATAACATTGACCAACAGCCAACTTAAGAGAAGACAAGTCTAACTTTGCATAATTATCATCTTCCTTCTGTTCTTCAATGAATATACCTGAACTTGTCTTCTTATTTGGTGAAATAGCAGTAGGTTTTTCTTCTTCTTCTTCTGGTGGAATCCCATACATGCTAAAATTTTCATCATCGGAATCTGTTCCATCAGAATCATCACAGTAATCAAATCTCATTTCTTCATCGTCCACTTCTGAATCTTCATTAGTAATGTCTCTGTCAGCCAATTCAGTATCTACGTCCACCAACAAATTATCATCTCTGGCTCTTTTTCTCGATCCAATCTTAACTTTATCCGTCACTTCAACACAAAGTCGAAGTGTGTCGCTCTTCAATTGCTTTAGAAAACCATGAAACTGTCGAGAATTGGTGATAAATACTGGTGGTGTATCGCTCGGTAAGTTTTGTAATAACACCTTCGAAATCTTGTAACTCAACCCAATATCATATATTTTCTTATCCAAACCGTAATCTTCATACACCAATTGGATACAATCATCGTAACTCATTTGGTTGTTACACTCTAGAATACGACCCCCTCTCTTATTATCAACAACAAACAACCACTTGACTTCATCAAAGATCCATTTGCCACAGACCACAATCACGTGATCCATGCCAAACCCAAAAAAGAAAAATCGTTTAGAAGATTGAAAAGGAGAGATTTAATTGACTGTGAACCCAAAAGGAAAAAACGATGTTCAATGGAGTATAGAGGCGCCGTCGTGCTATAGATGGAGAAAAAATAGGAAACCGTTTAGGGAAAACCCTAAAAATTTAATGTTTATGTGACATACATAGAAACAAAAATAAAAAGTCTGCCACACCTACAATAAGTCTGTCAATGTTTAGTTCAAAAAAAAAAATCTGTCAGTATATAAAAATTAAAAACTGTCATAACCAAAAGAAATGACTCGAACAAACAAAAAACCTGTCACAACATTAAACAAATTTGTAAGGTCATTCTAGCAATTTTTATTTTCCTTAAATAAATCTGTCATTAAACGACAGATTATTGGAAAAATAATCAAAAACTGCCATAACATAAAATAAATCTGCCATAACGTGCTACAAAGTGTAGGTCAAACTAGCAATTTCAAATTTTGATTAAAAATCTGCTATCTCTCTGCAGATTATTGGTAAAATTATTAAAATCTGTTGTAACTAAAAATAAATCTGTTATCAATAAACATCAAACTAGTAATTTTTTTTTCCTCAAAAAATCTGTCAAGTTACAACAGATATTTAGTTTAAGAAAAAAAACTGTAACAACTAAAATAAAAAGTCGGCCACAAATTATAACAAACCGGCTGAAATAATAACAAGTTTGTTGTCTCGTTTAAAAAAGTCTGCCGTTTCGAACAAAATCAGCCGTAAAAAAAAAACTGTCACAACTGATTTTTAAAAGTCTGTCAACCAAAATAAATCTGCCAAAGTAAATCTGCCATTTAAAAAAAAACCTGTGACAATCAAATTAATCTGTCACCACATACCACAGATTTTATAATTTTCCCTCTCCTAATTGCTGGAAAATATTATAAGGGTATTATGGTATTTTTTTTTCCTAACAAAGCACTAAAGGGTATTTTAGACATGAAAATAACCCAATTGACCTTAATATTTTAAGAGTTAATCTAGCAATTATTCCCTTGTTTTGGGTTAATTCGGAAAAATGCTTTTGACCCAATAAAATTATACATTAGTAGGTATGTCAATTAGTGCAAAAGCTCATGTGCTGGTCCAGCCCGGCCCTAAAAACATCATAATAAAATAGTTTTACAATGAATTATTTGTATTTTTTTATAACATTTTTGTTTGATTGCAATTTTAATTAATAATTTATTGTAAATAAAATTTAAATCTCTAATCCTAGTTTTCATATTTACTTAATAACCTTACTTAATACTTTTAAAATTTTTATCTATAATATTTTATATGAATTAGATATTGTTTTATTTGGTTAAAGTATTGAAATTTTATTTAGTTTTAAACTTTTTCATTTAAATTAAGTTGGTTGTAGTAAATATAGATGAGTTATTCCAATTTTGATTGATTTGTTTTATAGTGCACATTTAATTAAACACTGCTTTTAAAAGTTTATAAGTTTGAATTTTTGATCTTTAAGATAAACCTGGAAAAGTCCGAAAAGCCCTGTAGTCCTATTACAGCCGGGTTCGGGCTTTAAAATATAGACCCAAAAATATTTCGGGTCAGACTGGGCTGAACTCAAACATATACGGGTATTACGGGGTTCGGGCCAGACCTTACTGGACTCAAACATATACAGATTTTACAGGTTTTGGCCCAGCCCGATTAACACTGCTATACGTTAGTTGTCTAAAAAGTTGTAGAATTCAATTGAATAATAATATTATATTAGCAAAATTTTAGGATAAGTCGAATCCCATTCTTGATGATTCTAGTAGAAGACAAGGGATTGGATATCCCTAAAGAACTTAAAGACTCAATCATGCTAACGTGAAAGTGGAATGAACAGTTGTGGCGTCAAAGGCAAAACAAATTGGGGCAATTGCATTTTGTATACCTTTATTTGGTGTTGAATGCAAAAATAGACCTCATATTCGATATTTGAGGAACATAACCACTAAAGATACTGATATTACAGTTGACTCCCTTACGACCAAACAAAAAACAGAAGCCAAAATGACATATGTAACCCGAGGAAGTCTACAACATATTTCTTAAGGTGGATTACAAACTGACGTCAACAAGAAGACATAAAAAGACGTCTACTCCTTAATTATAGTTTAAATTTTAATTAAAAAAATTATAAAAAATAATTTGATAAATCTATTGATCAAATAATAACCACATAGACTTCCTGCATTGAAATAAAATAAATGTACATATAAACGAGTCAAATTAAACAATGAAAGGTTGATTAGGCTAAAATTATTTGATTTAGGGTTTGCTTAAGTAGACTTCTTTTTAAACTATTGGTGGTTGACTATGTTATGCCATCAACCATTAATATTATATTATCTTAATTTCACCGATAATTTAACCAAACCGATAGCTGAACTTAACCGAATGCGTACCGATTCCTTAATTTTAACCTAACCGGATAATTTAACCATATATATACTTCTCTATATAAGTCAAACCTATTTTTTTTTTGTGATCTCTCTCTCTCTCAAATTTCTCTCTAAAAAATTCTGATACTGAAAAGTCTCCTTTCCTTCTTTTTTTTCTCTAAAAATATTTGTTTTTTTTAATGAAAAATTTCTACATNTGATCTTTAAGATAAACCTGGAAAAGTCCGAAAAGCCCTGTAGTCCTATTACAGCCGGGTTCGGGCTTTAAAATATAGACCCAAAAATATTTCGGGTCAGACTGGGCTGAACTCAAACATATACGGGTATTACGGGGTTCGGGCCAGACCTTACTGGACTCAAACATATACAGATTTTACAGGTTTTGGCCCAGCCCGATTAACACTGCTATACGTTAGTTGTCTAAAAAGTTGTAGAATTCAATTGAATAATAATATTATATTAGCAAAATTTTAGGATAAGTCGAATCCCATTCTTGATGATTCTAGTAGAAGACAAGGGATTGGATATCCCTAAAGAACTTAAAGACTCAATCATGCTAACGTGAAAGTGGAATGAACAGTTGTGGCGTCAAAGGCAAAACAAATTGGGGCAATTGCATTTTGTATACCTTTATTTGGTGTTGAATGCAAAAATAGACCTCATATTCGATATTTGAGGAACATAACCACTAAAGATACTGATATTACAGTTGACTCCCTTACGACCAAACAAAAAACAGAAGCCAAAATGACATATGTAACCCGAGGAAGTCTACAACATATTTCTTAAGGTGGATTACAAACTGACGTCAACAAGAAGACATAAAAAGACGTCTACTCCTTAATTATAGTTTAAATTTTAATTAAAAAAATTATAAAAAATAATTTGATAAATCTATTGATCAAATAATAACCACATAGACTTCCTGCATTGAAATAAAATAAATGTACATATAAACGAGTCAAATTAAACAATGAAAGGTTGATTAGGCTAAAATTATTTGATTTAGGGTTTGCTTAAGTAGACTTCTTTTTAAACTATTGGTGGTTGACTATGTTATGCCATCAACCATTAATATTATATTATCTTAATTTCACCGATAATTTAACCAAACCGATAGCTGAACTTAACCGAATGCGTACCGATTCCTTAATTTTAACCTAACCGGATAATTTAACCATATATATACTTCTCTATATAAGTCAAACCTATTTTTTTTTTGTGATCTCTCTCTCTCTCAAATTTCTCTCTAAAAAATTCTGATACTGAAAAGTCTCCTTTCCTTCTTTTTTTTCTCTAAAAATATTTGTTTTTTTTAATGAAAAATTTCTACATCTAATTTAGTTCTAATTCTCACAAATCTTTCATTTTCTTCTTTGTCTCCTTCCTCCCACTTCTTCTCCTCGTTTCTTCATCATCTTTATCACCTTTTCTCGTCTTCTCCCCAACTCCTCCTTCTTCAGATCTGATTTTTTCCCAGATCCGGTACACTTTCAGCCTCTACCGCCGAAGTAATCGAAGAAAATCCTGGCGAGAGATGTGTCGCTGCTTCAAAAGCCATGGTTCGTTCTTCCAGATTGAGAGTATTTATCTATGGTCGAATTACTCGGTCAGGGTTTGTTCTCAGACCTCCTCTATTTTATTGACCTTTGATCAGTTGACCTTACTAAGCATCCTTCTGGGATTGTTCCTACTCTTCAGTGAGTTCTCTTATGTGTCTCTTGTATATATTTCCAGCAACCTTGATCTTAAAGCCACTGCTTTGCAGGCGAGGAATGCTAAACACAATCCCAAGGTTTGCTTTTTTTCTGTAAGAATTGCGGAATAAGAACTAGAACAAGAGTGAGAGAATCGTATGAGAAACATAGAAGAATGAGAGAAAAGATAAAGTCTTAGATTATTTGTTTACAAATGTGAGAACAAGGCTTATTATAGCCATACAATCGTCATATAGCCGTTAGGGGAGACTTAATGAAGAAAGGGACATGAAGGAAGCTTGTCTTGCACGGGGGAATAGTGAAAGCAACTGGTCCTAGGTTTGACTTCTCTTAACGGACACATGTGACTCTTCCACCAACCACTTGCTCGACCACTTGAGATATTTTGTGAGCTGCCTCTTCTAGATCCTTCTTCCTACTAAACTCGAATTCCCTAAGGCCTCCTTGTCTCACCATCCTTGTTGGACTGTAGCCCATTCGCCACATACTTGTACGGACGTCCGTACGGATGGTTGTACGGACACCCTTGGTTGAATGTTCTACTCTCTCTTGATCAATACTCCCCCTCAAGTTTAGCTGAGTGAGGTGGCTAAACTTGGAGTGTCGTGACACATTACCTCGTTAAAAACCTCAATATATAAAACCACATGGGACAAAAATATATTGAGGGAAGACTGAGTTTGTTGCAATGTGAATGGCGGCTTGGTTGTCGCAGTGCATAGGGATAGGAGTGTTCACGTTAAAGCCTAGTTCTTCAAGTAGGCCCTTGAGCCATGTAAGCTCAGTTGTGAGCTTCCTCATTGCTCTATACTCTGATTCGGCGCTTGACATTGACACTACCTTTTGCTTCTTTGACTTCCAAGTAACAAGATTGCCTCCTATATGAATGTGCAATAGCCGGTTATTGACCTCCTATCTGTCTTATCGCCACCCCAATCAGCATCACAATATCCCACAATGTCGGTGTTTGAATTCTTTCCCATCCAAATGCCTTGTCCAGGGCTCCCTTTGAGATAATGTAGAATCCTCTCCAATAGGCTCCAATGATATGTTGTAGGATTCTTCATGTATTGGGTCACCTGATTCACAGCATAGCAAATATCAGGTCTAGTAAGTGTTAAATAGATTAACTTACCCACAAGTTGGCGATAGCGAGAAGGATTGTCATAAGGAGGATCCTTTCGCTCCCCCTTTCGCTCAACTTGGTAACCATCTGGAAGTGGTGTGTCCACAGACTTTGCTCCTAGTTTCCCTGTCTCACAAAGTAAATCAAGAGTGTATTTTCTTTGTGAAAGAAATAAACCTTCCGGAGAGCGGTAGACTTCAATTCCAAGAAACTACTTAAGTTCTCCAAGGTCTTTTATATCAAACACTGAATTTAAATGAGCCTTAACCTCTTTAATACCTTCTTGGTTGTCTCCTGTGATGATTAGATCATCTACATATATGAGAACAACCACTATACCTTTAGTATTTTGCAGTGTAAAAAGAGTAGTATCCGAGTGTGATCTCTTAAACCCATGATCTTTCAGTGTGGTGCTAAGCTTGTGGTACCAAGCTCTTGGTGACTGTTTTAGTCCATATATAGCTTTCCTTAAGCGCAGAACCTTTCCAGGTTTGATCACATCTTCAAGACCAGGCGGTGGTGTCAAGACAGGTTCGTAGCAAAGCGTTTAATTCTCCTTGTAAGAAAGCGTTTTTGACATCCATCTGCCATAAATCCCAAGACAGGTTCGTAGCAAGTGAGAGAACAACTCTTACAGTGGAGAGCTTAGCTACAGGTGCGAAAGTGTCCTTATAGTCTTCTCCATAGGTTTGAGTGAAGCCCCTTGCTACCAGTCTAGCTTTGTATTGTTCTATGTCTCCATTACTCAAGAACTTGATTGTAAATATCCACTTGGAGCTCACAGCGTTCTTGCCCGGAGGAAGGTCAGCTTCGTCCCATGTATGGTTATGATTCATGACTCCCACTTCATCATCAACTGCATTCAACCATACTTTACTCTCCTTGGCTTCTTCGTACGTTTGTGGTATATGGTGTTCATCTATCTTCCCAAGAAAAGCTTGATGATCGGTGGGTAGAAGTGCAAGAGAGCAGACGGCTTGAATTGGGTGAGCAATGGCTTCATGTTATAGTATACTCGTTTATCTTTCCACGTTGACGGATGTGACCTGATTCTTGTACTACGTCTCGGTTGCGGAGGTTGTAGAGGTGGATCGGTCGTGAGAGAAGATGGTTCTACTGGTTCAACTTCTTCTTCTCCGATCAAGTTATCCTCCCCTTCCGGCTCAGAAACCGTAGTGTCGTGCGACTCATCAGTTGGAGCAGCCGTCTGAGGTGGCGGTACGTTCGAATTAGTCTCGTCCGTTGAGTCAGGTGTAGTATCCTGGGACATAGTTTGATTTGGAGTTGATGATGCTCCAAGGTGATCTAGAAGGAACCGGAGGCTTGCCGACTGATCATTTGGAGTTGCAAGATCCTTTAAGTCCGCCCAATCTTTCTTATCAAAGTATCCTTGTTCTTCAAGGAACTTGACATCGCGAGAGACCCAAGTGCGCTTGTTGATAGGATCAAAGTATTTGTATCCCTTTTGAGTTATCGAATAGACAAGGAAAATGCACTTGATGCTCTTGGCTTCGAGTTTGTTCCTGAGCTCTCCAGGCACTAAAACAAAACAAACACACCCAAACACTTTTAGATGACTAATGGATGGTTTAAATTGGTTTAATACCTCAAATGGTGACTGATCGTCTAAGATCTTTGTTGGAATTCGGTTGATGAGATAACATGCTGTCATCACCGCATCTCCCCAGTATCTCTTGGGAACATTAGTATGAAACATCATTGATCTCGCCACTTCCATCAAATGTCGGTTCTTCCTTTCAGCAACTCCATTTTGTTGAGGAGTGTATGGGCAGCTTGTTTGATGTATAATGCCATGCTTTGCTAGGTGTTCTTTGAATCGATTGCTAGTGTACTCGCCTCCATTATCTGTTCTAAACACTTTAATCTTAGCATTAAATTGGTTAGTGACATAATTTTGAAAGTTTGTGAAGGCATCAATCACTCTATCCTTAGAAGGAAGTAAAGTAACCCAAGTATATTTTGATTTTTCATCTATGAAGGTCACAAAATACTTGTTGTTATCCCTAGAGGCACAAGGCGATGTCCAAACATCAGAATGAACTAAGTCAAAGCATTTTTCATAGAAAGTAGTAGACTTAGAAAATACGGTTTTACAATGTTTGCCAAGGATACAAGCTTCACAACTAGAATGATCAAAAGAAACATTAGGTAACATCAATTCAAGAGCTCTAGAATGAGGATGACCTAGTCTAGTATGCCACATAACATTAAATGAAACACCAAGATGAGAACTAAGAGAAAAATATTTTGGTGAGCTTGGTGAAGTATCTTCAAGAACATAAAGGTCATCTTTGGTTCCACCTTCGCTAATCAATTTTCCAGTCTCAATATCCTGAAAGTAAACATCATTAGGCCCAAATATAGCATAGCAATTAAGATCATTAGTGGCTCTTTTAACCGACAAGAGATAAGAAGTGAACTTAGGCATGTAAAACGCCTTAGACTCTTTGTTAAATAATTCTAAATCACCTATTCCTTGAATTGGTATTTTATCACCATCAGCGATTATAACATTTCCTCTAGCTGGTTCTATATTGTTTAGCAGATTCGAGTTACTAATCATGTGGTGAGAAGCACCCGAATCTACTACTAGAGAGTTATTAGACTTTAGGGTAAAGAAAGTTTTACCACTTGACTCTTTGAGAGCCAATGACTTGAAGAAGGCCTCTAGGTCCGACTTCTTCACATAGTCTCCTGAGGCAGTCTCTTCTCCACCTTTTGGTGAACCGGCTTGACCTTGTTCCTCCTTGGTGTGAGTGAGATTTGCTCTCGGACCATTGTTGTTATGATTCGGACGAAGATGAGGATGGAGAAACCAGCATTTCTCTTCGGTGTGGTTCTTCCTCTTACAATGTTCACATCTTCCCTTAGATCTCCGGTCTTCTGGCTTGAAAGCTCCCTTGTTAGCGGTGACAAGTTCCCCCTTTCCACTAAAGAGGCCTAGAGATCCTTGTTCCTTTTGGATTTGAGAACAGACGTCGTCGAGGCTGGGAAGTTTGTCCGACCTCAAGATATGCTTGATGAGGTCATTGAACGTAGGGTTGAGAGTTAGGAGTAAGGCAAACACTTTGTCTTGTTCCCTCCGTTCATTGAGTACAGCCGGATCCATCGTGTTTGGCCTAAGCATCTCGAACTCAGCCCAAAGAGATCTAAACTTGCCAAAGTGCTTGTTAAACTCCACGTCTTCTTGGTTCAAGTCATTTATTGCTTTCTTGACTTCGAAGACACGGGTCAGATTGGAGATATTGCCGAAGACATTCTTAAGAGTCTCCCATAGCTCGCTTGCTGTCTCACAATATGAGTACGCCTCGAGTATTGGAGCTTCGAGAGAGTTTTGGAGGATGGAGAGGATGGTCTAATCTTCTTGGAACCATTTGGCTTCTTCTTCGAGTCTAGCCTCCTCTTCATCTTCTTTGATGGTTTCTTTTCCATCTTCCTTGGTGGCTTTTCTTGGAGCCTCATAACCTTCGATATGGCTCCATAGTTCGCGACCACATAGTGCGGTTTTGGTGGTTCTTGACCACAGGAGGTAGTTTCCTCCCTTGAGAACAGTTGGTAACACAAGTGGTTTTGAATTTTCCATGCTTGAGTACTATGGACCGTTGGATAAAGACTTTACCCGGAGAATAAAAGCAAGTATAATGAGAATCGAGTGAGAAGAATTGAAGAATGAGATGAATAGAAGAGTTAGATTGTCAAGAACAACAACCTAGCTCTGATACCATGTAAGAATTGCGGAATAAGAACTAGAACAAGAGTGAGAGAATCGTATGAGAAACATAGAAGAATGAGAGAAAAGATAAAGTCTTAGATTAGTTGTTTACAAATGTGAGAACAAGGCTTATTATAGCCATACAATCGGCATATAGCCGTTAGGGGAGACTTAATGAAGAAAGGGACATAAAGGAAGCTTCTCTTGGACGGGGGAATAGTGAAAGTGACTAGTCCTAGGTTTGACATCTCCTAACGGACACATGTGACTCTCCCACCAACCACTTGCTCGACCACTTGAGATATTTTGTGAGCTGCCTCTTCTAAATCCTTCTTCCTACTAAACTCAAATTCCCTAAGGCCTCCTTGTCTCACCATCCTTGTTGGACCATAGCCCATTCGCCACATACTTGTATGGACGTCAGTACGGATGGTTGTACGGACACCCTTGGTCGAATGTTCTACTCTTCCTTGATCAATAGTTTCATGATACTTTATTTTAGTAAACCTTAATTGAAGTTCTGCATATGTAATTGATATGTTTATCTATTGATTATGAAATCTGATTGGCTATATATTCAGATTTTTGGTTTGTAGTTAATTTGTGTTAGTTTTCTTCTTTGTCTCAGATTCAGCTGTGGTGGACAGTGTTCAGAGGCTATTCACCTATGACGAGCTAATGGACAACCCTATAACTGAAGAATTTAAGCTATACATACTCGGCGAAGGAGGGTTTTAATCAATAGCCATGTTGCTGTTAAGTAGCTTAAGGTGGGTAGAGGACTAGGGGACCGTGAGGTTAAGAAATAGGTCAAAATCATTAGCCATGTTCACCATCACCATTATTTTCTCTTGTTTGCTACTGCATTTCGATTTAATTTCATATACAAGTTTTTTTCTTACTTACATGTGTTCTATTTTTTACAGGGAAGGGACTAAAGGTTAATATCACTTTCATGTGCCTGGAGTCGTTGAGAAAGCAGGAGGTGAAGTCAAAGGGTGTTGAAGAGTCACTTAGCGGTGAGTATGCATAAATGATATGTTTGGATCTCACCTCTGTTCTTACCTTGATGATGAGTTTGTGTATACTTGTAAAATCTATACAAAATGCTGGATTCGTTTGTTAATGTAATATGTAATTGGACTTTTATCAACCAATCTTTTGTGATGGTATAGTGATTTTCTTGTTTCGTTGACTTATGCAGAGGTATATTTAGCAACACAACTAGGTCGAGCTATATGTTGATATGCACTTGGAATGGTATTGGACTGTTGTAACAATCTCTAAGGTCTTGAAGAACAATGGACTAGAAACAAAGAAGAGTATGTAAAATCTCCTTTCTGATCATCAACAATTACTTTTTCGTAAATCGTAATTCAATAATTTGTTTCCTCTTTGTTCCGTGTTTAACAACAGAAGTGTTAACGTTGAATGTGGGAATAAAAGATGAAATCAAAGGAAGCATAGTCCAGAAGACTAAGGAAAGTTTCTTTTAATTTTTTTTCTCTCCAATGCTGGTAAATAAAATGCAACAGAAGCAGTTTAGGTATGGATTGTCTCCTAAATCTGATGCTATAGACCAGCAAAAATCTCATATTTCCCTCTTTTTTTCTCACGGTTTTATAGTCATTTGAGAAACTCACTTGATTTACTCATACAGAGACAATCAACAACAAAGAAGAGAACCAAACCACGCCTAGAGGATATGGAGAAGACAATGAGCTCAGAATTTCTTGGAATGAGACATCAACCTAAGTTCTTAGAGGGAGTTACTTGGGAAACGAATGGAAGAAGCTTTTTTTGAATGGTTAAGTTCTTGTGTAAGAGTTACTTCTTGTTTTCTTGATTAGTGTTTTTTTTTTGTCGGCCATTATTGTACTTGGGAATGTTATGTAATAAGATGTGTTTGGTGAATGTAATAATAATTTTATGTATTTTTGGAAAACAAAGTTCAATAGAAGAAATTATACAAATTGAATTAAATATTCATCTAGCCAAATAATAGTGTTATGACACTATATAGAACAGCATTAAACATGTGCTACAAGAAAATATATTAAATCTTTCGAATTAACGCTATAATAGAACAACTTGAGATAGCATACAAAAAAGTGCTATTGTATGGGGTGATCCTATTATAGCTGGGGCAGAGATAGCGTTTGATAATTTGCTATCAATGACATATGATAACAGTTTTTTAGTGCTAACAAAGCCTATATTTTTTGTAGTGTGATTTTCTAAAAAAATACTAACCAAGATAGATATAGAAAAACTGAAAAAAAAAACCCTATAAATATGTAATTTCAATAAAATTTAGTGTAACAATTAATAGTTAAGAATACACTTCATTGTAGTATTGAAGATGAAATCACTTCATTGTACCATATCTCGCCGAACTCTGTATTCTTCAACCCCGCCGCTTCATCTTCGCTGCCGTTTCATTTTCGAACTAAAAAATCAAAATAATTCTTTATATATTTTCAATTAAAGATTTTTTCAATTATACAGACTTCACACAGAACTCCAACACGTTGACTTCCAAAATAAATTTAAGTTAATGACCTAACTGCCTAAGAAAACCAAAAACTTGATTTCTCCATATGTATAATATATAATCATTTCAAAAACATACAGAGGCAAGTACATATCATATATCAAAGAATACAACAAGAAAATCTTTAAAATTATTCACCAATTTGCAATAAATTGGTTTTCAAATTATGAAGACTTCATGTTAATGTCAACCTTGTAGACATAAACTAGCCTCTATGAAGATACTTCCCTTGAAGTCTGATATATCATGGTTTTGTGGTTTTTAACCATGATATAAAGAGTCTTTTAGTGTCTTTTGATGTGTTTCTAGGATGTTTTTGAATCTTAACAGGTTTTCTAGGATTTTGGTATGAAAGGAGCAAAATGGAGCAATTTGGATCATTTTGGAGCATCAATTCAGAAGAAACGAACTTGGAGTCAGAACAGAGAGGGAGTGTCGATCGACACTGCCTTAGCATCGATCGACACCATGTTTAGCCGATGAAGAATCACAAATTTGGAAGTTTTACAAAGTTGCCCGAAGTTTTCCATATTTGCAACACAAGTCCCTGACATGTTTTAGGACATATAAATAGTATTTTTAGGTTTTACAAACCATTAAGTTTTATTCTAGCAAGTTTTTATTTTTCTGGAATCCTGTGAGATTTTGAGAGCTTTGGAGAGAGAGATCTGCTTTGTAGAGAAGAATTTCTTGAACTCTCTTTTACTCTTTTAATTTCAATTGCTTATTATTCAGAATCATGTCTTGTTCTTCATTGATCATGTCTGAGTAGTTTGCTTGTTAGGTTCAGGGTTTTTCATAGGGGTTTTTATGAATTATTAGATCTGTTTATTTAGGATTCAATATTTATCTAGATCTTCATCTTAGGTTGTTCTTCATATTAGTTCTTGATTGATCACCTAGAATTAATACTTTAGGAAAATAAATTGATATGAGAATATAATTGATTTTCCTGATAAAACCTTTTGATGAGCAAAATTATTTCTTGCAAAGAGATTTGATTTAATAATTTTGTGAACAATCTAAACCTGATTTTATTGCTGATTTTTAACCTAGAATTTTACAAAGAGATTTGGATTTTCTGATTTTAAATTTAGATAAAATTTGCAGTGAGAACTTATTTATTTTACAGAAGTGTCTAGAGTTCTAGATCTGTTCTTAATTGTTTGAATCCTAATTAATTGATTGATTTAATATTTCATAATTTCCTGAGAAATTCCCTAGACCTAGCTTTTTGATCCCCTGAATTTACAACAGCTTTTATTTAATATTTTGCATTGTTTATTTTAATTCAATTTAATCTGTTTAGCATAATTATAAAACTCTATAATTTATTGTGTAGTCTTGAGTCCTTGTGGAATTCAACCCCAAAGTACTGCATTGATCTCTTAATTTGAGAGAGTAGCTCTAAGGTAAATTTGAGCATGTCAAAGTCTATTTTGTGTGGTCTATTTTTGCAATTACAATTTAATAAAGCAGACACCGGATGAAGTCTACTAGGATAGTTGACTTCTTTTGTTGTCTTCTTTTGTTAATTTTTTGGTCAGTTTTGCAATTAAAAACATAGAACAGAGTAGACTTCTTAAAAAGTTTCAACAAGTTAACTCGATTACAGTCTACTCTGGTTATTTTTGCAATTGACCAAACCATTGACGTTGTAGTAGACTTCTAGCTAAAAGATAGACTTCATCTATCCGTCAACTAGAAAAAGTAAACTTTGTTGTGGTTAGTTTTGCAATTGACCAAGTTTGACTTTCGCCAAGTAGACTACGTACGAAGTCTCCAAGAATGTTGAATTCGTTTGCAGTCTGTCGTGGTCATTTTTGGGGTTGACCAACATTTTAATTATTTAATTAGTAGACTTCTTTTGCAGTCAACTAATTAATTTTATATCATTAATATTACGGTCAATGCTTAAATATTTTGGTCAACTCCAAAAATAGTCACTATAGAAGTCTACTCTTTTATTATCGTAAGAAAACTTAGTCCGACAGTCATCACTAAAAAGTTAAGAATTTGGTCACCTGCAAAAATACACCTTAGTAGACTGCAAACGAAGTATCCGACGGAAAGATTATAATGCAGTCTGAATCATATTTTTTTTGTTTTCAAATGAAATTAAGGAGACTGAAATTTCAGTCTACGGGCTCGAAACTCGATAAACTTTTAATTGCAAAACTAACCATATAGTAAACTTTACATGATATTATGACGGTTAGACTAACAAATGAAGTCTAATTTCGCAAAATATCAAGACAAATCAAGAAAACTACCGGAAAATAACCTTATGGGTGGTTGTTTCGCAATGTCAAGCAGCCGAGGACGTCGTCTTTAGTCACCAAGGAAGAAACCCATCACCAATTTAATCACTATCCAAGAATCACGACATATAACAAGATGAACGCACTTGCAAATTATCTTGGACTAAAATAGAGAGGAGATGAAAGAAAATGAAGTTCTCAAATAGCATTGGGTGTTATTTAAGCTCACAAATTCAGGTTGTTGAAGCATTAAGAGCTTCAAATTTGGTTGTTCATGGTTGTTGGAAAATTGATGGCGGTGACACAACCGTAAATAAAAGAAGAAGATGAGGATATGGATGTAATAAACATTTTCGCAAGAAATTCAAATAAATTAGAAATAATGGTATTTGTGTGAATACAATGAACACATAAGGATTTAATTGGGAGAAAGTGACAAATACTGGAAAGAGAAAAAAAAATAGTCAGTTTTATAATTGACTCAAGTTAGGGGTCTAGTTTTGCAAGCACTAAACCTTTTAGTAACTCCACACATGATCAAACAATCATAAAAAGTTCGCTATAAAAAACTTTCAAACTCGGGATATTAGAATTGTTTCAAGGCGATCACTTCGTCGTAGTGTGGGTAAAATTTTTTGACATCTCCAAAAAAAAAAAAATATCTCATCCAAAAATGGATCACCCATATAGTAGGTAACTATAAGCATTTCTTAAAATTGGTGGAACTACTCATGGAAGTTTTTTAAATAAGGTCTTCGCATCTCTTCCAAATATTTTGATAGCTTAGTCTCTCTATTATCTATATATGAGATTTTCTTTGATTGGTACATTTCCATTGGAACCGGAGTTAGAATCAAACATTTGAGAACCAAATATTATATGTATTAATGATAGTTTTATACTTCTACCACTTTATCTCTATTTACCACTAATACTATTTTCGGTCACCTTTACCGGCTGCTGATCTCCGGCCACTTTTTCCGGTCATCTCCTTCGGCCACTGATCTTTGGCTACCTTCTCCGACTACTTCTTCCAGCCATCACCTCCGACCCAACTCCGACCGACTGCCAGTGCCGGTCCAGCAAAAAATGAGGCCCAATACGTAAACATTTTATTAATGGATTTTATAAGATAAATTTTAAAAGTTAAAATAAAATCTTAAGAGCTTATAAAATAGAGGCTTATTTTTGGAATAATAAATAGATAAAGATTAAAATTTGAGACCAAATCTTAAATGTTTTGAAAAATGAGGCTTATATTTGCAATATAAATATTTAGTTGGGCCTAACTTTTTTACTAAAAATTTCAAAAAAAATTAGAGGCCCAATACGTTTGTGTCATAGGAATGTGCGGCGGGCCGGGCCTGCCTACTGCCACCTTCTCCGACCAACAGCAACCACTATCCTCAGCTACCACAAAACACTAAACTGCTAATTTTGCTCCACTATTATTCTGTTTTTCTATTTTTTAAAAATATATTGCTATATTTGTTTAATTTTTTTGGTCTTGGCTATTCAGTTAATTCACCCATATTTTAAAACCAAATGTTTTAAACAATTGTTTTAGTCGTCATAAGAGACACACGAACAAAAAAAGTTAGCATCAGTTATTTTCGTCGTTAATGTAAATGACGGAAAAGAGATAACAAGCACACTGAAAATTCAGAAGTGCATTCAGATAAAAGAAAGAAGCAAAAAAAAAATAATAACCTGGTCGGCAAACAAAATAATTGTTTTAGTCGTCATAAGAGACACACGAACAAAAAAAGTTAGCATCAGTTATTTTCGTCGTTAATGTAAATGACGGAAAAGAGATAACAAGCACACTGAAAATTCAGAAGTGCATTCAGATAAAAAAAAGAAGCAAAAAAAAAATAATAACCTGGTCGGCAAACAAAATAATACTAATAACCTGAAAATTAAAAAAATACTCCCTCTGTTTCACAAAGAGTGTCATTTTGACACATTTCACATAAATTAAGAAAAGTTTGAATTATACTTATTTGCCCCTATTTATTAAGTGATTAATGATCAAAATTCAATGAAAATAGCTTTGGGTTTAGGGGTAAAAAAGAAAATTTAGCATTAAAACATTCATTGGAAATGTAAAATGACATTCTTTATGAAACAAAAAATTTTCTCCAGAATAACACTCTTTGTGAAACAGAGGGAGTACTAGTCATAGTCAGCAGTAGCCTCTCTTGTACAAAGAGAGAATCAAATATTTTCCATAATTCAAAAGACTTGCACAATTAAAAATTTGGGGTTATTGAATGAAAGACATGTTCTTCAATTCTTGCTTTTTGGGCTGCTCTGTCTCTGTCTCTGTCTCGAAACACCCATTAGAGATCATCATCTCTCTTCTTATCTGTCTTTTTTACTCTTAGCTGGTGGTTTCTTCTTCTTCTTTAACCCTTTTTTGCTCTAATTTGCAATATCTTCTTTTTCCCAAATCTTAATTTTCCAAAAAACACTCTTTTCCATAATTCTTCAAATTCCAAGTTCTCTGATTACCAATCTAAACTCGAATTTGACCAAACCTTGAAATCTCATTTCAATCGGATTTTAAGTTACAAAAATCTCATCTTTATCTCAATTTTTCAGATTTTTCTCTAATTTCAAAAAAAAAAACAAATCTCACCTTTGGATTCAAAAGTTTCAATTTTTCCTCCTTCAAAAACCCAATTTCATAAAAATCTCACCTTTGGAATTGGATCAAAGAAAAAAAAAAATGTCAGTAGCTTGTGGACTAGAATGCGTATTCTGCGTAGGATTCAGTCGGTGGATATGGAAACGATGCACACACGTAGGCTCCGACGACAGTGCCACATGGACATCAGCAACACCCGAAGAGTTCGAACCAATCCCAAGAATCAGCCGCGTGATCCTCGCCGTCTACGAACCCGATCTCAGAAACCCAAAAATCTCACCTTCACTTGGATCCTTCGATCTAAACCCTGACTGGGTCATCAAACGTGTGACCCACGAAAAAACCCAAGGCAGATCTCCACCTTACATCATCTACGTCGACCACAACCACCGTGAGATCGTACTAGCGATCCGTGGCTTGAACTTAGCTAAAGAGAGCGATTACAAGATTCTTTTGGATAACAAGTTGGGTCAGAAGATGCTCGGTGGTGGGTTTGTGCATCGTGGGCTTTTGAAATCTGCGGCTTGGGTTCTGAATCAAGAGTCTGAGACGCTTAGGAGAGTTTGGGAAGAGAATGGTAAAGAGTACGATTTGGTTTTCGCTGGTCACTCTTTGGGGTCTGGTGTTGCGGCTTTGATGGCGGTTTTGGTTGTGAATACTCCGGCGATGATCGGTTGTGTTCCGAGGAGTAAGATTCGGTGTTTTGCTTTGGCTCCGGCGAGGTGTATGTCTCTTAATCTCGCCGTTAAGTATGCTGACGTCATCTTCTCCGTTATTTTACAGGTTAGTTTTTTAATTTATTTTAATTTGTGTCATTTGATAATGTGACAATGTTATGTAAAAAGATTCAAGAAATTATAGATTAGTGTAAATTAGAGACAAAAATGCGTAAATTTAGCTGATTTTAGACAAATGGTTTAGGTGAATTTATGGTTTAGTTGTTTTAGGGGTTAGAGATTGATTATGACAACTATCTTGTTGATATTATAAAAAGAGTTGAATAATATTATAGTTTTGATAATGGATATTTTTGTAACTGTATTGTTGGATCGTGGTGGTTGGTTCATTGTTGACAAAGCATTGTCATAATCATCATCATCCGTAACTAAAGAATATGCTTTTGTGCTATCTACATGGAATCGACCAATTGAATTTTCCTTGTTGCTTCTTGAGTTTGGTCAGAATATTCTGCTAAAATTTTCTACTTATTTAGGTAGCTTGTTTGGTTGTTAAGAAAGGTATCTACAGCTTTTTAATGAAACAGTTTCTTTAGAGTAAGAATAACATCTGACTAAGTTAAATTGCAGGATGATTTTTTACCAAGAACGGCAACACCATTAGAGGATATATTCAAGTCCGTATTCTGGCAAGTGTCGAACTTATGTTTTGGCTGTTGGTATGAACTTATCCATAGGTTGATTCAACATTTTGTATTTGTTGTTTGGACAGTTTGCCTTGCTTGTTGTTTCTAGTTTGTTTGAGGGATACGTTTATACCAGAAGGTCGGAAACTAAGAGATCCTAGAAGACTTTATGCTCCTGGTCGAATTTATCATATCGTTGAGCGAAAATTTTGCAGGTAAATAGTGAAGTTAGTGTGCTATTTTCTTTTGTGATTCTTTTCTGATTTATTGTTTGTATTTTTAGATGTGGAAGGTTTCCTCCTGAAGTGAGAACAGCGATTCCAGTGGATGGTAGATTTGAACATATTGTATTATCGTCGAATGCAACGTCTGATCATGCTATTCTATGGATTGAAAGAGAAGCAGAAAAGGCATTGCAGGTGAATTTTTATTTTTACTCTTTGGTTCTAGTTGTCTAAATAAAGACAAGAGTAACACAACCAAATAAGGGATTTGTGATGTGTGGTTACAGATATTGAGAGAGAAGAGTTCAGAGACAGTGGTAACAGTGCCACCAAAAGAGAAGAGAATGGAGAGGCTAAACACTTTAGAGAAAGAGCACAAAGATGCGTTGGAGAGAGCGGTGAGTCTAAATATCCCACACGCAGTGTCCACCGCGGAAGAAGAAGAAGAATGCAGTAATGGAGAAGCGTCGGCGGAGTCAAAAACAAAGAAGAAGAATTGGGATGAAGTGGTGGAGAAGCTTTTCCATCGAAGCAATTCTGGAGAATTCGTATTCAACGACAATGTTGCTCCTGAGAGGTAGTCTTATACCGGGTTGATAGTGATTGGATCAAGTTTGGTTTTGTATATTCAATTCTAGGTTTTATAGATGTGTGAGAGTGTCTATAATCCGGTTACATTTGTCCGAGACAAGAAAATTTTGTCCCAATTGCTCAAAATCTGGTGTCATTTTTCCAAATTACTCATAATTGCTCGAAGTAACTTTGAAGAGTTTCAATAAGTAAACCTAAGACTAGATTCTAAACAATTTTCATTTACTTTACACAATCAAACTCCAACAAACCACAAAGGACATGAAAAAGGAGAAGCAAGGTATCATCTGAAACTAGTTAGTAAGACACACTGATTCCTTTCTGCGGTTTTAAGAGATGTTCATGGCATCTGCGTGATAGCTCTCAAGATCCTTGTCAAGATCAGCAGCTGACTTCTCTACTGGCTTCTTTCCGTTTCCTTTGCCACCACCGCGACCACGGCCACCACCACCACGCCCTCCTCTACTACGGAACCCGCCTCTTCCTCCTCTCATCCCTCCTCCTTGCTGGTTATTATGACTGCCACCAAGAGAATAAATTATATTTTTCGTTACACCAAATTAGGAATATTTCTGTGACTGTTAGGACTAATATGAAACTCAAATCTGTTTCAATTTGATAAATCTCAGTTCGGTTCTACACTACACGTATTAAAAGTATACTTACATTGGAAGGCGGCGACTGACAGTAGGAGCTGGACCTCTTCCTCCTCTCCCTCCTCTAATTCTTCCTCTCCCTCCTCCTTGTCTGCAAATACCAGAAAAGATTGTGCAATTCTTGGGTTTAGACTCTCAACAATTATTCATGCAAGCACGGAAATTAAAGGACAAGAGACAGAAATTCATACTGGATAACAACAGTCCTCTTCAGCCTTCCGTTGAGTCCAGTGACATTCACATTCACACGACCTGATAAAGAAGCATCAGACTTGTTGCCACCCAAAATCTCAAGTCTCATTGGTCTTCCATCCAATAATACATTGTTGTACTTCTTTAGAGCTTGAATTGCATCACTTCTTCTTGGATATACCACTTCAGCTGTGCCCTATAATAGCATGGAAACAAAGAAAAAGGAGACTTACAATCATGAAGAGAAAGGGACTGCTAAAGATTCATGAGACTTACACTTGGACGCCCATTCTTGTCGTAATGAATGGCATAACGCTCTAACTCCCCAATCTCAGAGAAGAGTTCCTAGATCCCACAGAGACGAAGTTAAGTGTCTCCCCTATCAAGATACCAAAAGCACAGAATATACAAAGCCAGATTCTATTTACCCTTATATCTTCATTTGTCACACCCTGGTCCAGATTTGTAACATGGAGCCTGGTTCCAGCTTCAACTCCTGATACCCCAGCAGCTCTTAGGCCATCTTCAAACAAACCGTTTTGCCATGGCAAGCTCCTGACCCTACGGACAGGCTATTCAAAAGAACATAATCATTTTAGTACAACATGTCTGTCGAACTTCAGAAACAACGTCAATGAAAAATAACTCCAATGAAGAGACCATCCATTTGTCTGAAAGAGTAAAGACCAGTCAAAGTAAAGTGCTCCACCAAGTAGTCAAGAACCACCCAATGAGAAAACCAAAATGAAATGGAGGAAGAATGAATTTTGACCAGCTGCTTATTGTTCACTGCTCCGGTTCCAAAACAACTCTTTATACCACTATGATGATAAAGGAAAAACCAGGACGTTCATAGCACGCAGAAGAAATTCCAGATGTAGCAAGAGGCTCATCAATAACTTCACGCATGATGCAAAAAAACTGTGTAGAGGTAAGCTACTACATAGCGTAGTTACTGCCATAACAGTTACTGAACTTTCCCCCAAACGCTACAACACGACAAGTCTAATTTTTCAAGTAGCAATGCCATTGTTCTGGATGAACAAACTTTGACCTTTTTAACTCACTGAAGCTCTTCAGCTAAAAAGCACAGTGGTAAAGAAAAAACAAGAACGCGTGCACATGTCGATGCATGTCCGCCAAAGTCCTTGAAATTTAACCACAAAAACCCAAAAGTACACCGAAATTGCAGGGTAAGAGTCTAAGAGACTTTTCTAAATGAAATCATCTCCTAGACGAGGTTCTGAATGTTAAAGAATGTCAAACTATCATCAGAAGGCTTCTAGCATCTACGAGAAAACCTGCTTCTCCCATCTTTTAGCTATAAGCATGATGAAGTAAATGCTTTGATACCACAGAAACTCAAGACTTCCAAAATCATACACATAGAAGTTCCCAGATTTTCGAGCTTGCCTTGTTAATGGAGAAAGATGATGGGTGAGCTATCACAGCAAGAGGACCTCTTCGAGCAGGTCCAGCTCCTCTTCCACCACCAAGAAAACCATTTGATCCACTACCACGGCCACCACCACGACCACGACCACGTGAATTCCCTCTTCCCCCAGACCTTGCAGTCTTACCCCTCTTAACAATCTCATCAAGAGTCATATTCAATGCTCCCGACATCTTCACCGCCAAATTTGTCTTATAAAAACAAGAGATATAAGACTGAATCTGAGAAACCTGCACTGATCAAAGAAATCAAAAGAGTAATTTAGAAACCCACCAGCACAATCACAAACCACAAATTTCACTCAAAACAAAGGAATACGAAATATTCAAACTAATCATATGATCGAGAGCTAGATCAGCTAACAAGAACCTGAAATCAGATAAACCCCTCTATAATCACATACAAACCCTAGATCTATGCATCTCTATACAACCTAGACTTCGTTTTTGAAACGAAAACCTGGGAATCTCATGCAAGCAGATGAAAACAGAACGAAATCAATCAAATAAGATGGTTCGAGACTTCAATGGAAATAAATATCTACAGACGAATGAATTCGTAGAAAGATTAGACGAAAAACAAAATTTACCAGAAGAAGAGCAGAGTTTAACGAGAGAGAGAGAGAGAGATGGAAGAAGAAGATGAAGAGACTGGGTTTTAGGGTTCTGAGGAGCTTTCTATTGAGTTGTGTGCGTTTGGGATTCTTCAGAATTTAGCAGAAGAAGGTGATTGAGAGAATTTGAGAGTTTCCAACCGAAGAGGAACAACGAATGTAGTAGTAACAAACCAACAACAACCAGACATTACTTGGGCCTAGAGCGTCCGGCCCATGTGGACAACACAAAAACTTACGCAGTTTTGAGATAACAGCACGTTGTTAGAAACCAGGAAATTCAAACGGCAGGATGTGTTAAAATCTAAACATCCCACATCGCTCAGACCCAATGCAATGACTGGGGAAGAATGACTATAAATACAGAAGCAGATGAATCGAACAAATCACTTACCTGGACGGGGTCAACTCGTGATCAAGAAGACTAGTGGCCTAGGCTAGTGACCACATTGCACATATCGTGGGGTGCTAAGCTTAAGGTCTTCCCAAGAGGAAGAGCCTGCGTCATTATTTGTGGCAGAGGGGATTGTGTTCGCGCAGCCCCTACCATTCTTAACTTCCAAATTTTATAAAACTGACTGATTGAGTAAACAAAAACTTGTCAACAGTAGTAAAGTTGTGATTAGTGATGTCGTTTGTTTTATTACTTTAAATATCCCACATCGGGAGGATTTATCAGCTTCACATGTTCTCTTTGACTATAAGTAAAGAGACTCTCACTCTTGTTAACGTATCTTTGCGCTTGGGGCAATGACGCAGCTCGTGAGGTCTTAACCGAGGCGCGTCTATTGCTGGTTGAAAACTATTTCCAAACCCCCTCCTAGGCCTAAGCTTGTCTTGGGCCTTCGAGAATTTCTGGAAGAGCTCCCTTTGGGGTAAAGCTCTACAATTCTTAGTCCATAACTTTTAATCTCCCAATTTGAAAAGATGTTTATGGGTTCGTTTGTTAAAAACCCAGTTAAAGCCATCTAAAAGTTATTAAGGTGCACTTTCTAGTAAAACATGCAAACTTGAACACAAAACACTATAATAAAATCTGGTTCAAAACTGAAAATCTTAAGAACACAACTCAGGAAAATGTAATGATTAATTTTTTACATTTTTGTTATTTTGGTTTTTCTAAGACTATTCGAGAGTGTTCTCATTAGAGAAGATATGTGCTCATAAGTTTTTTTAAAAATCATTATTTCTAAACACTTCCGCAATTCACACTTGTTGTGTTATCACAACAAAGCTGTTACATTTTCCAATCGTTGAATGCATGATCTAACCCGTAGAGAAGTAACCCGAATAATTTTCTTTTATAAGCTGTCGTCAAGAATCATAGAGCTTAGAATCACTTACACGAACTCAACACTTATAACGCATCCATTGCTCATTGGGGTTTACTGTACTCGCTACGGGTTCCACAATAATGTGCAAAAACCTATATCAATGTTATAACAAGCATTAGTAAGGCATATGATCGGATCAAATGGAAATTTTGGAGGCAACGTATCAGAAAGGATTATAAATCTCATATCAATGGGATTATTATTGGATCATGCATGTGTTACATCACCAGTTCTCAATGTGCTAGCAAATGGTTATTTGTATGCTCAATGTTGTCCGGATATCTATAAAAAATTAATCTGATATAATACGCTCCGTTAACAACTACTAAAACAGAACAAAAAAGTTTTAAATACTAGAAAATTTGAATTTTGTA
>NC_025696.1:26396926-26420498 GCF_000633955.1 Camelina sativa
TATATATATATATATATATATATATATATATATATATATATATATATATATATATCTTGTTTGAATGGTGCAAAAATACATTAACCAGTACTGTCAAAATATAGTCCATAAAAAAAAACCCGTTAATTAACGTAACGACTTGTTTGAATACTATGTTATTTCTTCAGTTACTATTAGCCAAAGATGAGTAAGAACTTAATCAATCTATTTTAGTGATGATGTCGGTCTCTTATTATCCATATCGTCTTTGATACTACAAATGTCTTTGAAATTATAATCAGATTCACCCATACTCATGGAGAACATCATGGAGTCCAAGTACTTTTTATTGAGCTTATACCATCTCTTTCTCACCTGCTAATTTAGTTACGTATGCTTAGAAACATAACTACAAGCAGCATCAAACAAAATTTTAAAGAAAGAATAATAAACAAAGTGTCTCATATAGATCAGTTATTGAAACAAAGAACAAGCAAAGGAGATCGAGACAAAAAAAAATCATTGAAATTACAAGAAATTCCTGGTGAGATAAATATCGAAGATTACAATGTGTTTCAATGGAAAAAGAAGACTAGAGTGCAAATAACCGAAAAAGACGATGTCGAAGCACATACGAGAGATGGCAGAGCGATTTTTAGGTGGATAAATTATGAACAACGTAAAGAACAAAATGTCTTGTTTTCTAATTTAAAAACTACTTTTTGTGGACAACGGTGTTCTTCACCGTAACGTTCATGACAAAATGGCCGAGTCATACTGTTGCGAAGAATTTGAAACTGCTTCCCAGAAATCTTTATGCTTTCACCATGTTTCATATACATGTCCTCCCCAAGCAAACAATCAACATGGATAGTGGTGCAGCAGTCATCGCACGCATAAAACCCACCTTTTCTTGAATATACTATTTTTCTTTCGCATACCTCGCACCAGCCGGAATGATCACTTGCCTCTTTCACCTTCCAAAATGTGAGGAAATGTTTGTCATGCTTATACCTTGCCTTGAATGGTAAGGTAGCACACCTAAAACATATAATATAATCGCATTCGATGCAATTTAGTTTTCGATTCTCTTTTCTTTCAAAAGTGACTTCTTGGCAGACTTGACACATTGTTGATAATTCTTCTTCTCGCGATAAAGCTAGGAATAAAGGATGGTCGTGACCTTGATATTCAAATGGTTCAGAAACCGAGGCACACCGTAGGTCTAGTTTGTAACTCCACTCTCCTACTGCTACAAGACTTTCATAGACGAAACCACAACTTTCACGTCCACAAAGATCACATCTGAAGGGACCATAACCCTCATAATTTTCATTAGCGACTACCTTTAGCGTTAGTGGTCGAGGATGCAACGGATGATGTATCTTGCGAGGAGAATTCGCACATGTTTCATGGAGGAAAAATTCACATTGATCTATACACGAATAATAATTACCCTCGTAGATTGGAAGGACGCAAGCTTGACAACACTTGTCTTCTTCATAAACTTCACTAATCTTCAGATAATGACTATGAGAGAAATGGATTATTCTTCCATCAGCTATCGTCTCAAATGGCTCGACAATGATCTCATCTTCTTCAGGTACTCCATCGAGATCCTCTCCATCCCACAAGTCTCTACGCAATGCACATCTTGTATGGACAAAATAATCACTGCACTTGTTACAAGTAAACGCACCATAATTCTTATCAACCTCTCGACGACAGACTCCACAAAACCATTTTCCGTATGGAAGAGAAGAGATAAAAGAGATACGGTGGTGGTGACGAGATATTTTTATGACATGTGGAAAATAAATGCAATCTTGATGGACTACGAAGACACATCGAAGACAAGCATAGGTGGGAATATATTCTTTAATCAGGCCACAAACATTGCACGGGAGAAATGCTTGTTTGGGGAAAAAGGTGAGAGGATGAAGATGTTGTTTTGGGTGGTCTATAACGAAAGTTATTGACTTCATTGCACAAACCGGATCCAAAGTAAGCTTGTAGGTAGGACTATCATAACTTAAGTTATAGAGTAAATTGCAAGTCCTACAAGCCACAATGTCAACAATGCTAATGTATGGAGGACTGACAAGTTGAAGAGGTCGAAAAGGATACGAAGGGTGATTGATCTCAAGTGGAGACTCCACACATTCTTTGTGGAACATTCTATGACATGTGACACAAAAATAATAGTTTGTGCCAAGATTGGAACTTTGGCATGCTCCGCAACTGAACTGGTTATAGTCAGACTCTTTATTATTACACCAAAAGAGAGGGACAACAGGGAGCTTACAATTGTCGTCGTCGGGGCTATGAGAACCAAGCAAATACTTGACTTGTTGATTAGTGCGTCTTGGACTAGGGAAGTGAGGAGAAGTAGTGAACGGGATAAAGCTTTTCGAAAATTTATCCTCTCGTTTTAACTCTTCAACTTTGAAACGTAAAGAAGGACAGAGAAAAAGAGGTTGACTAGGGAGGTCGATGGCCCCTAAATTAATGGCTGATTCGCCCGAAGATGGAGAAGAAGAAGAAGTTGAGCTCTCTGTTTGAGATAAGAAATTGTATAAGAAAAACATTTTCCCATCAATATCTCCCTCACAAAATTCACCGGCTGAGGCCATGGTTGGTGATACCACCTCTTCTTCTCCTCCACCTTCCAATATGTACAACTTTAAACGATGTGAATTTCCCCTTCCTTTGAATTCTTGATTAATCCAATTCTAGGTACCTTTTCCGCCGGCTGAACATTTTTTTAATTAAATTTGTAATAATTTATTTTATTATAATGTTATTTATAATAATTTATGATTAAAAATTTTTATTTATTTATATTAAAATTTTTGTATTTTAAAAATGTTTATTAAAAACATGTCAATAAAACATTTGTATGTAATGAATAAAATTGTTTAGACCTTTGTCAACTAAACACAATCCTTACTAACATGTAAAAACAACAACTAAATATAGCTAGTAAAAGTTCTAAAAAGTCTCTTTGAAAACAGCATTCATTGTTTTTTTCCGTGACTTCCTTTTCTTGTCAGTAATAATTTTAACCTGTGATGGAAATTTTTTTTCATAAAATAGCTGTATATTTTATTCGATTTGGTTTTTAAAATCTTACCTGTTATTTTTTTAGGTACAAATTAGTTTTGATTATAGATTTTTTTTTCTACAGTTTATTTTATTTGATGTGTCTCCGATTTTCATTTTTAATTAATTTTAATTATTTAATTAATTAACTAATCTTAATTAAGTTTTTAATGGCAATTGAATGTAATTTTTACACATTTTAAGGTCAGTTTCATATTTGTACTTCTCAATTAATATAGTAGGATAAAATTTGTAGCTGTAGATTTTATATGATTAGATTTTTAAAATCTTAGCTGTTAATTTTTTTTTAATATGGATTAGTTTTGATTCTAATAGATTTTTTTTTTACTTTTCTATTATTTAATGTATCTTGGATTTTCGTTTTTTAATTAATTATATTTATTTAATTAATTTATTAATTTTAATGTAATTTTTTACACATTTAAGGTTAGTTTCATATTTGTACTTCCCAATTAATATAGTATGATATGATATATATAATAATGTTTCCTAGTCTCTGTGTCTCACATAAAAAGTTGTATCTAACCACGTGACCAACCATGTTATGTTACTCGAAAATGAAAATTTAAACAAATATATTAGGAAGTCCCAGTTGAAACTATCGTAAAGGATGAGGTCTTGGAAGCTGGGAACTCGAAAATCAAGAACAAATGTGTAAACCTCAAACGGAACTATTCAGACTCAACAAGACTATATATTACGAGAGGATCTCAAGATGAAAGAAAATATTATGATGACATGTCGGATCTAACACATTCATAGGTGGAAATAAGTTCTTCAATCATGTGACAAACAATTTTCTTCAGGTCACAGTAAAGCTAGTGACATCTTTCAATTTCATATCATTCATACTTGAATAAAATGTACAATGAAATGTATGTAACCACATACCCACAAACCTAATTTACTAATTTACATATATACTTTGGGAAGATCCCAAATACAATATTATCTCTAACGGCTAGAATGTTGATCATGTTCACTCCTCTCTATATATTCTTTATATTTCCGGAGTTTTGAGAATGACTTTGGCTGTGGATGTATGTTCCAAATAAAACAATTAAACGATCTGGTAAGAAAGTAAAATAACATCGCAGGAAGTTCAAAAATCTTTTGCAAACCTGGCTAAAATATGACTAGTTGATCTACTCATTGTCCGCCTTTGTCAGACCCTCTCTTGTTTTTAGTTTTTTTTGGCAAGGGATGGCCTCAAGTATCTAAGTTGCTTTAATTTTTGCAAACGTTTCATTTTAATGAAATTCACAAGTTTACCAAAAAAAAAAAAGTAAAATAAATTCACGTAAAGTAGATGAATGAAAGAGAGAAAAATGAATTTAGTGGATGGAGATGAATAATTTAAGAGTCACTACCAAAAAGAAAATGAATAATTTAAGAGTATTACAAAGATGATTTCTATTTTTAAGATTCCTTTACTTCCTTATTATACACAAAAATTCTTTACTTCAATATACTAAGATTACTATTTCTATTTATTTTTTCCTTTAAGGTCAATAGAAATAATATATTAGCTCGATTTATATCATCGAGTTAATGTCATAATGCCGTCTCCTTAGAAAAGAACCTTCATATATTACGGCGGAAGGAGGCACTCTAGTAGAAGCAGCAGATGACCTAAATCAAGGTAATTTTGCCTACGCACTTGCAATAGAAGCAATCTCTTCCGAAATCATCACAGGTATGTCTGGTGAGAAAGAGACTTCCAATATAAGTATGAACAATAACATCAATGATGATCAGATTGCAATAGAAGCAAACTCTTCAGAGATCATCATAGATATGCCTGATGAGAAAGAGACTTGCAATATCTGTTTGAACGATGGCATCAATGCTGATCAAATGTTCTCCATTGATAAATGTGGTCATATGTTTTGTTCTGAATGTGTGAAAAGTCATATAGAGGTGAGACTAGCCATGGGAAGTCTAATGACATGTCCTGGTTATCAATGCAAATCTAGGTTGACTTATAGATATTGTGTCAACCTTTTGACACCTAAACTAAAAAAGATGTGGGGCAAAAGGTTCAAAGAAGATAAAATTCTTGTAACAAAAAGTGTTTACTGTCCAAATCCGAGGTGCTCGACTTTAATGTCGGAAACCAATCTCTTTGAACTTATTGGAGTTAGGAGTTGCTGTGTAAAATGCGGTGAACCCTTTTGCATCAACTGCAAAGTTCCTTGGCATAATAACTTGTCGTGCGACCAGTACAAGTGGCTACATCCAAATCCTACAGAATACGATGGAATGCTGAAAGATCTAGCAAATGAGAAATTGTGGCGTCAATGCAGAAAATGTAAACACATGATTGAACTTGCTCATGGATGCGTCAGTGTAATTTGCAGGTATGTATCATCATCTCTAATTCACATATAGTACTTTTTTGGATTTTATTGATTATGATTTTTTTTTTTGTTTCAACACATGTTACTTGATAACTGGCAGATGTGGACATAATTTTTGCTACCGATGTGGAGCCGATGCTGGAGGTTGCTGGCATGGTCATGGCTTTCCTGTTACGGATAATTTTTTTTTGACAATACGTTGTTGTTTGTGCTGCATTTTTCTTTTGTTTTTGGTGATAATCGCTATTGTTGTTGTTATTATAAGATTCCTCATAAGACGGTTCTCATAATAAAGGCAGTTTTGGCGTAGAAATAGCAAAAACGGATTTGCGGATTGTTTCCACTGATTACAATCAAGCTTGGTTTTAATTATACATGCAAGGACTAGCTTTAAGTAGGAAATGAGTAGCATAGAGTGGAGATTAAAATTTATTGCATAAGGTTAGTGCATAGACCAAAGCAGGCTTTTGAGTTTAGTTTAACCTGAAACTGTATGAGCCGAACTTCTAAATAACAAGATTCCAAAAACATTTAAGAGAAAAGAGAAGACAGACCATTTCGTGTTAGAATCTGCTCTTGTAAAAATCCATTTATCTTTTCGTACAGAGCATAATGATGGGTCTGTTTCATGACAAAGAAAGTGAAACATAATTGGACGAGAGAGAGTGAGAATCTGAAGCAAAACTTAATTATAGTGGATTAAAACAAAAGGATCTGAAATAAATCCAATCGGGTTATTTCAACTTGCAAGTTTCTCCGAAAGAAATTTGAAACCCGCTAAATCAACGATCATGATCTTTTGTAATGAACGGCGAAGATTATGACCATCAATTATCTTTTAACATAATTGATGGTCAATGGTTGATGTATATGGTCAACGGTTTAGCTCGATAGGTAATTTTCCAAGGAAATCCTCGATAAATAAGAAGATAAAGAAAGGTACGATTCAATATTTTGTAAGTTTTAAAATAACACATAAATACTTTATGGTATATGTCTTGACGTATACCATTGACCATCAATTAAGCGTCCACATCACATTGATAATATTGTCTATAATCCTTCAGAGTTGTATAAAGTTAAATTTGTAAATTGTATAGAATTTATCCTAATATGGACCGAAGAAGACGAGTTTTCCATCCATGGCCTACCCGAGCTTTACTCTTTCTTATTCCTTCGACTTTTTCCAATGGCCGTGGCTCTTTCTTGCACATCAAGAAATTTGTTACATCCATTGAACCTATCTTCTCCTCTGGATGCAAAGCTAACACCAAAACAATGATAAAAAAATAAACAATAAAGTCAAATCAATCGAGAATTCACGTGACTCCGGAGAACAAGTAAAGAGTGTGGTAGAAATACTGTTGAATCCGGCATTAATGGAATAGAAAATAAAGTTATCGACATCAAACCCTAGAACCGGGATCCTGCCTTGACGAGCATAGGCTTTCAAAGTTGTGTTGATAACAGTTGAAACTTCATCTTCTTCGTTGGCCAAAAACCTTATAGGACCAACACTTCCAAGAACATTCACACTCACCAACAACAACTTGTTGTTCTTCCCTTTCATCACTCTTTTTACATTCGCAATTCTGTTCATCTCCTTCTTCTTTGTAGTATAGACCATTGAAGAAGAATGAAACTCACTTGCTTATTGCTTGCGTTTTATAGAGGCACAAAGGAAGAGAAGAAGGACATCATAAAAGGTAAGTACATGTTATGAGTTTCGTCCATTGGTACTCGATTAAGAAGAACCTTATAATATGCTTGCATTCATATCAAGGTTCCAACACGATAGTATAGAAAGCTTCTCCGTCAAGGCCACAAATTTTCTATTTATGGGGGTTATTCATAAAAATGTGAAGAACCACTAAAGGGAGTCTAAATTTGTTATTAAATTGATGGTTACTGGTGAGTAGTTTAGTTTATTATATACCACCTGTGCTTATAGAAAAATTGAGAATCTAATGCTACTAGCTTGTTGGCTCAAATGTGGAAACATCACCGATGGTGAGGCAGAGAGATGAGTGGAAATGTGGAATCTTTATTCCACTACAAAACATTGATTTTTTTTATCATTTCTACAATTAATGTGATGGAGAGTTTAGTGAAAGAATCAGTCAAAATTTTCTCCCATGCAAATAATCAATAATGGCAACTAGAATTTACAAAGTAGTAGTAACATGTAATCTAAATATTTCATTATTATATAGTTAGGTGTATAACCAAATTATGGGTGGAGATTAGGCAAATCACTATGGCTCCCTCCTTTTAACTTTCTCAAAATGACTCTTCATCTTTACATATTTGGATTTAGGTAGCAAATATTTATGCATTATTAGGCAAAATCTATATAATAATAACAAACCGAATAAATGCGACCAACAGTTGTGTTCTTTCAATCATACCTTTTAGATATTTTCTGAAAAGTCATGATGAATCATTAAAACTGTTATTTGTTATTTATGAAAAGTTACAACTGTTCACTATAAAGTTGTGTTGATTGGAACCTTCGTATCTTTTGAAATCTATATATATTTGTCTGTTTGAACTGTTTTCATTTTTTTGCCATGATACAAAATCAACTAAAATTTCAATCTCAACGGTTTATTTATTTTTCTTAATTATTTTCTAGCAATTATTCTTTTAAAAATCAAAAAATTCCTCTAATTATTGATTTAACAAAAGATTTTTGGAATGATGAATCTATCTCAAATAAATGCCACCAAAGTTGTGTTTTTTCAATCGTACTTTCTGGATAATTTTCCAAAAAAATCTGTAGAAAAATTAAATTGTGTTTTACATAAAGTTGCGATTGTTCATTGTAACGGTTTTTTGTAAAGTTGGAACTGTTCATTATAGAGTTGTGTCTATTCATATTCGTATCTTTTGAATTCTATATATTTGTCTGTTTGAACTGTTTTTATTTTTTTGCCATTACACAAAATACTATAAATTTCAATCTCAACGGTTTTTACAGCTCTCTAAATTATTTTCTAGTTCTTTTAAAAGTAACAAATTCCTCTAAGTCTTGATTTAACAAAAGATTTTTGGAATGATGAATCTAATTTACAACTTTTAGTTAGTTATATATATATATACAATTAATGAAAGTACATATATATATATAATAGGAATCCAAATAAATGCCACCAAAAGTTGTGTTTTTTCAATCGTACTTTTTGGATAATTTTTCAGAAAAATCTGTAGAAAATTTAAATTGTGTGTTTTACACAAAGTTGCGATTGTTCATTGTAATGATTTTTTTGTAAAGTTACATCTGTTTATTGTAGAGTTGTGTCTATTCGAATATTCATATCTTTTGAAATCTATATATATATCTGTTTGAACTGTTTTCATTTTTTTGCCATGAAACCAAATAATATAAAATTTCAATCTCAACGGTTTTTACAGCTCTCTAAATTATTCTCTAGCATTCATTATTTTAAAAGTAAAGAGATTCCTCCAATTCTTGTTTTAACAAAAGATTTTTGGAATGATGAATCTAATTTATAACTTTTAGTTAATTTTATACAGAAAGTCTTTTTCCAAGAGTTAGATGGATTATATAACTAGCAGTTTATATGAGTTTGTAGGTATAATCAAGTGCAGACACAACAGTTGAGATTTTTCGTAGTACCTTTTCGTAAAAAAATGTTTTTATTTGTGTTTTTAATTCAAACGGTTGTATATGTTCATTGTAGAGTTGTGTCTTTTCACTATATTTTATTTATATTTTTCATCACAACTTTTCATTTTAATAGGTGTGTCTATTTAAATAGTCATGCTTTTTGAACTCTCTTTATATTTGTCTCTTGATCAGTAACTAACAAGTTCGTTGAAACAAATATTCCATTTTATGTGGAGTCTAGATAATTGAATATATTCTATAATCTAACTAAAATTTTAGAAATGATTATAGCATTTTATACAACTTAATATTGAATTTACAGTTGTGTCTACTTATCTTAACTTTCTGTTAAAAATATATTTTAATATTTAAAAATAATAATAACAATCTGAATAAATGAGAACAACAGTTGCAACTTTTCGAAGTACTTTTTTGTAAAATTTTTTGTTTTATTTGTCTTTCTAAAAAACTAAAACAGTTGTATTTGTTCATTGTAGAGTTGTGCATTTTCACTATATTTTATTCATATATTTTCATCACAACTTTTCGTTCTAATAGATGTGTCTATTTAAATAGTCATATCTTTTGAACTCTCTATATATTTGTCTCTTCATCAATAACTAACAAATCATTGTTTGTTGAAACAAATTTTTCATTTTATGTTAAATCAAAATAATTTGAATATATTTTTTTAATTTTTTATATCTAATATTCAATGTTATTCTATCATCTAACTAAAATTTTAGAAATGATTATAGTAACATATAAATTTAATAAACTTAATATAGAATTTACAGTTGCGTCTATTTATCGTAACTTTTTGTTAATAATTATTTAAATATTTAAAGTTTATTTTATTTTGTACTTAAGTGTTGTGTATTTTAATTTTAATTTTCCGTTGATATTGTTTCACTCATTATTAAATATTTTTTTTAATTCTAATTATTTAATAGAAATTACCTTACTCATTATAACCTATAGTTCAATATTTTCAGTAAGGATCACTTTGTCATAATGGTTTTTTTTTAATTGTAGCTCTTTACCATAATTCTCATAAAAATATCTTATATTTATAATATTTTAAACTATATGTTTTACAAAGTTGCGTCTATTCTACATAATATTTTTTGTTGTAAGTTTTTATTTTGATGTTTGTGTTGGTGGAAATCGCAAATAATATTCAAAAGAATAAATCACCAAGTTATGCATTTATTTTAATCCTTGTTTGAACGAAGAATTAGTTTATTTTGTTTGATAAGAACGATGATTTTTTTGTAAAATACAAATACAATATTTATTTCAGAACTTATAAAATGGTAAAGTCAAATGAGCTTAAATCATATAGAAATGGTGATCGAAGTCAAATAGCTACACAATTTGTAATTGTTATCACTGTATAGGTATTTCCAAAGACTAAATCACAAAGTTATGAAGTTAAATTTCGTTCTTTGAACGAAGAATAATTTATTTTGTTTTTGTTTAATAAAAACAATAATTTTAGGAAATACCAATACAATTATTATTGTTTGAGAAATCATAATAGATATGAGCCAAAAAGAATCGGAACGAACAAACATTAATTGATATTTTAGTGTAGTAGTCAAACAAATATTAATTGATTTTAACACATTAAAAACGAAACTAAACAAATATGGTAACACGATATTTTGGTGTAGATGCCACTAAATCTAAACAAATCTACCCACATGATTGGAAATAAATGTGTATCCAAACATATACAAAATAGTAAGTTTCCTAATAATGCAGCATAAAAAAATCATATCAGTTTGAATAATTAAGGTAATCGACATTTTAATTACTCAACATTTTAGGAATGTTGGGCATAATTTTAATCATATAAATTATAATGGATAAATTCTATTATATTTATGATATATTCTATAACGAATAGAGAATTATGCATTCAAACAATTGGCGCTAAGCATCAAGCCAATACGTGCCGTAACGACAAACAACGAGTCAATATGGGATGTAACTGACTTTGTGACCAACTCTGATTTGCTACGACATTATCAAGAGAATATTTGACTCAATCTTGTAGATAAAATATTCGGAACGACCTTATCTCATGAAGAGGCGGTTACTCAAACCCAAATCCCATGAGGATTAGGGTAAAGGGACTTCCCTATAAATAGGGAGCGATTTCGACATGATAGGAGAGAGAAATCGAAGCCAAAACAAGAGACCAAAACACAGCCACACGACTTAATTCCAAAGCATTGCTAGGGTTCCTAAATTGACTCATTGTGCCTTAAACTCTTGTATTTGAGCTCGATATTTGATCAATAAAAACGACTATTCAACATCTATTTCTTGTTTCCGTAGTCTCTAAACGAATCGATTATTTTTGCCCAAACAATTGGCGCTAGAAGAAGGGGCTAGAGTAAACTACGTGAGATGACGGGAAACGGAGGAGATACGACTAACACTGATGCGAATGTCGCTGCTCAGCTTGAAGCCCTGACTACTAAGCTGAACAAGGCAGTGCAGAAGCTATCATATATCGAGGCAGATAACGCTAGGCTACGGGAGGAGAACGCTTCGCTCGTGACAGCAGGGAGAATTTTTACCGAAGCAAGCTCTAGATTTCACGGCGTGCAAGTGAATCGGATGCAAGACCTTAACTCAACGCCTAGAACCAATAATCGAACACCCACAACGGGAGACGGACGGTTGGAAACTCCTCATCAGGAAGAGAACGGCGGAGAAAACCCTGACACAAGGCAGGCACGTGAAACCCTTATCCAAGGAGAAAATTTGGATCAATAGGGAGTTGTCAACACACCGCACATGACAGGAATCGAGCAAGGACAATTCGCCCACTTGGAAGCAATGTTCAACAAACATTTTGGAGAGATGGAAGCGATGATTGAACAACTACCAGGTGTAGCTCAGCCAATCCGGAAGAGCAACTTACATTCGTATGCTGACACACCGTTCTCTGATGAAATTGCACTCACTGAGATACCGAGAAAATTCGTGCTACCAACAATGAAGATGTATGATGGAACATCCGATCCGGATAACCACATATCGCAATACAAACAACGAATGTTCACGACGGCCATTCAAAGAGAATATCAAGAAGCTACCATGTGCAAAGGGTTTGTCTCAAGCCTTACGGGGGCTGCGCTTCAGTGGTTTATCAACTTGCCAAACGGCTCAATAAATTTGTTTGCATCATTGACAGATCTTTTTGTTGAACAATTTGCAAGCAGCATGAATCTCGAAAAGACAGCAGATGACCTTCATGAGGTGCGACAGAAGAGAGATGAGTCATTACGTGCCTATGTGGGACGATTCAACAAGGAGAATGTGTCAATACCAAGTTGCAACATGTCTACTGCCATATCGGCATTCAAGAGAGGTTTACTCCCAGATGGCGACTTGTACAAAGAGCTAACCAAATATCAATGTAGAACGATGGAGGATGTATTCTCACGTGCATGGGCACAAATAAAATGGGAAGAAAATACACCGTATCGACATCGACATTTGTCACATTTTGACTCTTGCATAGTGAGAAACGAAAGATCAACACGAGATGATAAACCTTACCAAAGACATCGAAGCGAATACACTAGCGTCAAAAGTAATGGTGAGGAACCTTATCAAACTTTAAACAAAACTGAAAGTGAGGAGCGCAAATCGTCAAAATGACGAAGACATCAACGACGTCTCGATTTGGTTAGGCATGATGGTATCAGGTTATTGAAAGGTTTAATAAGTTATTATTCATTTTCGTTTTTAGTTCTAGTTTTACTTCTTTCAACATTGATAGATTTTTTATATAAAATAACTAAGTTTTTAGTAACTCATTACCAATTATGAGAGTATACTTTGTCAACTCGGTAGCCATGTGCTGATGACAAAAATCAGTAAGAAAATGCTTACCCTTGGAGAACCAATGCTAACGAATCTACAAACTTGAAAAGTTTACGGATGTTTACCCATTGAGGAAGCAATTTTTCAATATGATAGTCACTGCTAACCAGTTGAGGAAGCAGGCACTAGCAAATTATGTGACGAATCACTGGATGCAAAAACTTGACAACGAAACACTCGTTAACAAGAATCTTATGGTGAGACATTTGATGCACAAATCTTCATGACGTTCTCTACTAAAACTTAAAACTCATGTCATGAACATGAGCAATAAATCTTGTTGCAAGACTATAAAATCATGTCATCCGATGTGAAGTTTTTCACGATACAAGATAAACATGACTTACAACACAGGACATGGTCCTGAAGTTGTTCATATAGTAGTGAGGCCATTGATACACGAATACGTGAACGATAGACTCGCTACGAAAATTAGGTAATCACCTGAAACACGAAACATTCGCTACAACTGCCTATTAGCGAGACGTCGCTATGGGAATGTAACAAATCTGGAATCCACCTGATGGTCGGATCCAAACTTAGCAAACTTGACAGCAAAACGCTTGCTAACAAGAAATGAGCTATGAAACACTTTAATTGGGTCACGAACCCGGATCATGTCACGAGCATGGCATTAATGATTTGGCTATGTCAAAATCGTCGATGTATAGCCATTATAATTGGCATTTTAGGGGCAATGTGTAGCCAATTCTTGAAATTGGTTAAGAACCGTATTGTCATTTAAAAGCCAATATAAAGGCAATGTGTAGCCAATTCAAAAAATTGGTTAGGAACCACATTGTCATTTAAAAGCCAATTTAAAGGCAATGTGTAGCCAATTAAAGAAATTGGTTAGGAACCACATTGTCATTTAAAAGCCAATGTAAAGGCAATGTGTAGCCAATTCAAGAAATTGGTTAAGAACCACATTATCATGTAAAAGCCGATGTAAATGCAATGTGTAGCCAATTCAAGAAATTGGCTACGAACCACATTGTCATTTAAAAGCCAATATAAAGGCAATGTGTAGCCAATTCAAGAAATTGGTTAGGAACTACAATGTCATTTAAAAGCCAATGTAAAGGCAATGTGTAGCCAATTCAAGAAATTGGTTAAGAACCACATTGTCATTTAAAAGCCAATATAAAGTCAATGTGTAATCAATTCAAGAAATTGGTTAGGAACCACATTGTCATTTAAAAGCCAATGTAGAGTCAATATGTAGCCAGTTCAAGAAATTGGTTAGGGACCACATTGTCATTTTGAAGCCAAAGCTGACTCAACATGAAGCCAATTCACGAAATTGGGTAGGAGCCATATTGTCTATTTAAAGCCAACGCGCGTATAGCTAATTCAAGAATTGGGTTATGGTTGCACAGTCGTTTCCGAACCAAGTCGGAGTCAGTGTACACTGAATTCGAGAAATTGATTATAGCCGATTTGTCGTTTTAGAATAAATGCAACAAATGCAGGGCCAATGTGCAGCCAATTCAAGAAATTGGTTAAGGCCAAATTGGCGTTTTAGAGCCAATCCAGAGTTCAGGTGCGGCCAATTCAATAAAGTGGATATGGCCAAATGTCAACTTAAATCAACACTGAGTCAACCGTGTATCCGATTCAAAGAATTGGAGCCAATGCAAAGTGAAGTTGTGGCCAATTCAGGTAACTTTGGTTACAATAACTTTATCATTTTAGAGCCGATGTGAAGCCAATTCACCAAATTGGCTAAGGCTAAACCGACAAATTGCAGCCAATGCAGAACTAATGTGTAACCAATTCCAGAAATTGGTTATGGCAGCATATTGGTTTGAGAACCAATATGGGATCAGTGTGTAGCCAATTCAAGAAATTGATCTCGATAACTATATCGTAGAGCCAATGCGAGGCCAATTCATTAAATAAGCAATGACAAAATTGTCAATATGAAGCCAATGTGCAATCGATTTGATAAACCGGTGATGACAAACAATGTCACATGTCTTGCCATGGGATAAACATCGTTCCAAAGCTACAAAACTACAAAACTACAAGATCATGATGTGGATCACAACATCATTAGTGGAAGGCAGTGAATTAATCAAGTGAGAGAAAACGGCTACATCTAAAGGTATGTCATGACTTATACAAATATTTAGCTTTTATATTTATTAAAATGATATCATTTGTCTATACTACTCTCTAAATTCTTACTAAGAAAATAGAGAGTGGGGGGCAAACTGTTGGGCATAATTTTAATCATATAAATTATAATGGATAAATTATATTATATTTATGATATATTCTATAAAGAATAGAGAATTATGCATTCTCTAGAACATTGAGTCAATACCGGCCGTAACGGTAAACATTGAGTCAATAATGGCCGTAACGGTAAGCATCAAGCCAATACGGGCTGTAACGACAAGCATCAAGCCGATACGGGCCGACACAATAATTAACGAGCCAATACGGGCTGTAACGACAAACAACGAGTCAATATGGGATGTAACTGACTTTGTGACCGACTCTGATTTGCTATGACATTGTCTAGAGAATATTTGACTCAATCTTGTAGAGAGAATATTCGGAACGACCTTATCTCATGAAGAGGCGGTTACTCAAACCCACATCCCATGAGGATTAGGGTAAAGGGACTTCCCTATAAATAGGGAGCGATTTTGACATGATAGGGGAGGGAAATCGAAGCCAAAACAAGAGACCAAAAACACAGCCACACGACTTAATTCCAATGCATTGCTAGGGTTCCTAAATTGACTCGTTGGGCCTTAAACTCTTGTATTTGAGCTCGATATTTGATCAATAAAAACGACTATTCAACATTTATTTCTTGTTTCCGTAGTCTCTAAATGAATCGATTATTTTTGCCCAAACAAGGAAGTTGTTTAATGTTGCTTACATAACAATGAAAGTTTAAATTCGAAATTATATACAAGTACACTTAGTTGATTTGTTTTTATACTGTGAGATAATTACGGAAATAAAAAATCAGTTTAATACAATTAACTAAAAACAAAACTAATTAATATGAATATTAAAAATATTATAAATAATTAAAATGAATTTCAAATTCAGATTCCGTATACTTTTATTTTTTTGGACAAAATTTAGATCCCGTATACTAAAGAAACTAGATTAATACAAAATCAAAACAGTCAACAATATGTTATTTATAAAATAAATAAATCGTTTCTTAAAATGTATACCAAGTATAACAAACATTTTTCCTTTATCGAATTACATTGATCATAGCTCTAAATGTATTTTTTAAATTAGGAATTGTTATCTTATTTATCTAAACTGCTAACCAAAATTTTCGGAGTAATTTTATGAACCTAACTATTAAGAAAAAATATTTTTAATACTAATATTTTTCCTATAAACCTAAATTGTGACAGCTTATTTGTTTTTGTATAAATAATGTTTGACAAACTGATTACTCAGATTCATTTCTGTAGTTCTATTAAAATATTTTTTTCTAGCGTTTTTATAGTTCCATTAAAATTTAAATATTTTTTATGGTGTTTTTATCACATAACTTATTGATTTGTTTTAGATCTTCGTCCACACATATTAACCCAATCACATCTTGAGTATATAGGAAAAAAAAAGAAAGCAGAAAATAGAATAATTAAGTTTTTTAAAAAATACAATAATTAAGTTATTATTAATAAATGAAGAGGTAAGGCACTAAACCAATAATAAATTAAGTTCATGTATTATATAGTCTCTAAATTACATGGTATAATAAAATATAATATTAGTGCTGACACACAACTCTCAAGTAAATAATATATATTTAGTCTAAGCAGATTTTTGAACTTGCATACGTTTAGAAATGATTTACAGTTGACACTGCAGAACAAATGGTTTGGACGAAAGCATGCAAGGTCATACAGGGAAGGAGTAGTACATTCAAGGGACTTTAATCTTTGATATGAAAAATATATTTTAGTTGTAATTAGTTTTACTGTGTTAAGACTTATATAGATGAAAAAAACATGCAATCTTATAGTAGATTTATGCATCTATCCACACATAGTGTAAGTTATATATGTATGGTATAAAAGAGAAATTGTTTATTAATATATTTTATAAAACTGGTTTGAAATTGTAAATTCACAGTTTCTCTTTTATATTTGACTAGAGGGTAGAATATTTTTGAATGAAGAAAAAGTGCAAAAAAGTAATATTGTAACCCATTGGATCCTGGTCAAATAAACAAGTGGATATTTGTTTACAAACTAATCAAAATTAAAACAACAACTTGATAACTAGCCGATATCTAGGAAAGTTGTTTTTAAAGTTTCCATAACAAATGAAGTTATTTAGATTGATATTGTAAATATGCAACCATATTTAATTTTGGTAGTATATTTTTTAAACACGACCATCTAATTTAATATTATTCTATAAAAACAAATCATCATTTAATATATTAGGTTTTCATCAAACACAATTAAATGAGGCTACTCATTAATTCAGACTAAAACAAATGGAAAAAAAAAACTAAAAACGAAATTGAATTTCTATTGTTTTTTTTTCAATTTTAAAAATATTTATTAAAATTTTCATATATAATCTAACCATAATTTATAGTCTTCCCACAATATATTTCTTATATGTAAATATTATGCATACATCTGTCTGGATTATCAAGTTTAACATAAATTTTGCTGATCACTAGCCCTGATCACACTCGATCTGAGTTAGGTATCATGTCGATCTAAAATTTATGGTGAATCGATAACAAGTTGATGAAAGCAAACCAATATAAAGGTTATGTTATAAATGATATATCAAATAAATATATCTACCAATAAAGCTCCTTACATACATGCATTTTTGAATCTTTTACATATTCTTTATCTGTTTGTAGCAAACTCTACAGATGATGTTTTCCCCTTCATACTGGCCAGCCTTCTCAGCCTATCTCAACGACATCAAGGTGGACATGGAAGAATTTTCAAGTTTCTCTTTGACCTTGATTTCTAGGAATGCTAATGTGCTTGCGGATCGTTTGATATGACAAGTTTGTACTCAACCCCATTTTATTAGTTTTGTAAACGATTCTCCTTCCAATTGGCTCATTTAAGTTAATCTAATGTATTTGTTGTCGAAAATAAAAAGGGACTTGACTCATTTACTGTCTCAAACTAACATACCACCTTTCTCTTACTATTTTTTTAACGTAATTATTTTTATTGATAACAGAAACAAATCCGATCATTTTTTTGTCTAAACCGAATTAAAAGCAAATCAAATACAAAATTGGTAGAGTTCAAATATTAAATGTTGATAACATATTTCTTAAAAGATACATTTACAAACATACTTCATATATATGTAATATATTATAAACATATTAGCAAATTTAATTTCTGAAATTAACCCCGCACGTATGTACGGGTCTGAATCTAATACAAATTAAAGTCAAATACATGTACCTCCGTTTGTAGTTTAAGAAAAAAACACAAAGAGTTGACCCGACCTGATCCGAGTCATCTTACATGAATAATGCACAAACTCTAATTTGGTAATCAAATCCAAATTTTGGCGTGAGAGTTGGCGTAATTAAATAACTTTCTAATTAGATGCATCATCAAGACGAAATAATTAAGAGAGACTTGGTCAATCAAATACGACAAAGAATATTTAATTTATAGTAGGTAAATATTGTATACCTATTAACCATTGACTAATCCATCATCACCATATCAAAATACCTAAGTTATCCAACTTTTTCCTTAATTTTCGAAATTAAAATTGAAAACATTACAATTTATAGAAGACAAAGTGTACAAATATTTACAAAAAAAAAAACGAAAAACACATGTGAAGAGTTAAATGTGAAAAAATATGTCCAAAACTATTAAAAAGAACTTTGTGCAAGTGGTTGTGAATGGAATCACTTTACTACGTAGCTTCTTACCATGACTTAACTAGTCCACAAAAGAAGACAAGAGAAGAGGTGGCTCGAGGTACGTAGAATATAGATAATAATATATTTTTCGTCGAAAAAAAGAAAAAGAAAAAGATTAATCCGTCTTTTATTCTGTGTATAAAATAAGACCAAAGCCACATCATAGCTTTCCAAATTCCTTCAAAGCCACAGTTTCATAACAACTCAAACCAAAAAAAAAAAAGAGAAAAAAAGAATGGAGAATCTAATGGGTCTTCTGAGAATTCATGTGAAGAGAGGTGTGAATCTCGCCATTAGAGATCTCTCTAGCAGTGATCCTTACGTCGTTGTCCACTTTGGTAAACAGGTAAACTAAAACATCCTCAAATCCCAAAATTTTTTATTCTCTTCCATTTTTGGCCAAATCTGTTTTCAAAGTAATTGCATCTGATGCGTTTCTTGAACTGTTGGTGGTCTATGTAAAGGGGATAGTGATCCGTGTAGTGAAACTCAATCAGGTCATTTGTGATTTGAGAGAGCATGATTAATTCTTTTTTTGTTAGATCTAAAACAAAACCATCAAGAACTGAGATTTTAGGTTTTGAAATAATTAGGATTTTGGTTGTAAGCAGATTTCATTTGGAGGGTTGACATGCTATAATTTAGTTATACTACCTAACCTAATATATATTACTTCACATCACATAGCTAATGTGAAGTCACTTCTGATTTGGTATATGTCTGTACTAGTTTTGGTGTCTTAAACTTAGTCCAAATTAATAACCAGTTGATATCTTCTCTTCTAGAGTTGAGTTATATGATTGAAAATTTTGCATACATAAAAGTTGAAAAGAAGACTTTTGCCTCTTATTTTTTTCCATATTAGTGGTCCTCATACATGTGACTTAACTCTAAGCCATCATTTTTTCTACTTCTATCAACATCAATCCCCTCTGGTTCGACAACGACATGGTTAAAATGATAATTCGAGTTGTTGCCTTTTGACTTACCTTAAGATCAACCAAAACCATTTGCTAGTTTTGTTTTCTCATGTGCGTTTTTACGCCTGATTGTTAGTTATTGATTCTTTACTTTATGATTTTGTCTCAATCTTTTGTTTGGTGATGTATACTGCAGAAGCTGAAAACACGTGTGGTGAAACACAGTGTAAATCCCGAGTGGAACGACTTATTGACACTTTCCGTGACTGATCCGAATCTCCCGGTTAAACTCGTAAGTGACTGATCGATCCTTACATTTATTTTAGCATTGTAATTGTTGATACAAAATTTTGAAATGGTTGTACTTATTATGATACAGACGGTTTACGACTATGACGTGTTCTCCCCGGATGACAAGATGGGAGAAGCCGAGTTTCACATTGGTCCATATATTGAAGCTATTAAATTCTGCCATCAGCTCGGACCAGGACTTCCCAGTGGTACCATAATAAGGAAGATAGAGCCGAGCAGAAAAAACTGTTTGTCTGAAGAGAGCCACATTGTGTGGAACCAAGGCAAGATTGTTCAGAATATGTTCCTTAGACTCCAGCACGTGGAGTGCGGAGAGGTGGAGATACAGCTTGAGTGGGTCAATGTCACCGGTGCAAGGGGTATATAGGTCAAATCGTATCATCGATTCAATCCTTAGTCCCCTGTGCATATATGGTTAGAAACTAGAACTACGTTGCAGTTTAAAACTGGTCAATGAAAGAAATCTCAAACTGGCTTGTGTAATAAAAGTCTTTTTATTTGTTATTTAATTTCTTATTTGATTTTTAAAAAGTGTTTTAAGTCCATGAGGAGCAAGTGTAACATTTGGATATCTCCTAAAATATCCCATCTTGTTAGCGTAGTACCAATGATAGATAGAAAACAGAGGAGAAAAGCTGGACGACGAAGAAGAAGATGAATTGGTGAAATGAATTATGTTTTCATCAACTCATCTTCATGTAACAAACTTCATCTACAATGTTAATATACAAATCTGGTGATCAAAAACAATAAAAAATTGTTTATATACAGATTTAATAAGCTTAACCCGGGTCTAACTAAAACTTGAAAATCACTAACGGATCGCATTCGCAGCCTCAACAATCGACAAACTCTACTCTCGCTGGGTTTCACTCTGCAGCGCTCTGACTTGACTCAAGACCCTCTATTTATCGTCTCTTATTTTGCTAGTTTTCAAATTTAGACGTTTTCAGTGAAAAAAAAAAGAAGCACATTGCATCTGAAACAGAACCAATCATGTTTAGGAACATGTGTTAAGTACTTACGTGTTAACGGAGGATTACACGTACTTACGTTAAGTACTTACTAGATTCGGACCCGCACGATTTCAAAACCAAAATTTGTTATCATATTTGCAATATATTACGTATATATATATGAAATTATTAATGTAAACATATTTTTTTAAGAATGTTATTAACATTCATAACCCTATCTCATACTATAAGTTTAGTATTCAATTTATTTTTTATTTGGTTAGACAACAAATGATGAGATTACATTGAAAAAATGGTAAGAAAAAAGTGATGTATCTATTTGGGACCGAAAACCCGTCTTGTCCCGCCCCAAGAACTATCAAACCGGGCTAAAATATTAAAACTTCTCAAATCAAATGACCTAAATTGTCTACCTGAATAAATCCAACTCGATAGGCTTGCCCATAACAATTTTGCTATTTTTTCCGTAAAAACCCATAGGAGAAATGTCTGCATTCATCACTTTAAAATTTTGCAAAGCCCATGGATAACATGTGTTTCAATTAAAAAAAAGTTCCAATATAGATAATTATATGTTAAAGGGATTGAGATAAATTTTTCGTTTTTATATTCTCAAACTATCTAAAGTTTACAAAAAAAAAATCCAGTTTTTTTCTACCAATCCGAAGTTGACATGTACAGTTAGTCAGTTACTCAAAAGAGATTTGAGAATTGAATATAGGTACCAAAAAAGAAATTAGTTTATCCAGATTTTTGTCAGATATTTTATAAAGAATATTTGGATAGTATTTTTTCGTTCCCTTCTTCCATATTTTTTGTATGTCGTGGTCCTTTTTCTGCAGATAATTCGAAATTAAGCTCGGAAATCTCGGCTTAGTTGAATGTGTTGAGATTGGATTTGATATTCGTAATTCTTGTTTCAAAATTTATTACAATTAGTTAGAATATTCTTTCTTCCTTAGTATTTAATTTGCTTACAGGTCTGTTTGGATACACTTGTATCGTATACAGTTCATATATTAATTGTGTATGTTTGGCTCTAAGTTATACATATCCTTATTCTGTTTTTAATGGCATTTCATGTAATAAATAATCTTTAACCCTATGTCTACTTATTAAAAATGCTTTCCTTTTAATAGTATAGATTTTTTTTGATATGTAATATGTAAGATATATATTAAAGAAATGGGTGAAAGATTATGACGGATTACTCGTATTTTCATTTTTGATATTCCCAAACTCTATAAAATATTCAAATACTAATTTTTTTTTTCAAAATAATCATCTTAAAGTAGGCACATACCCATTCTGAAGTTAACGCTTACTCAAATTAAAGATTTTGAGAACTGAATCTAGCTAGCAAAAATGTTTATACTTTAACTTGTTACCCATTTTTTTTACACTATAATGTTTTTTATTTTTTGAATTACACGTGTGTATCTTATACCCGCTATAATTAGTCATGATATTTGAAATAAATAATATGGAGATTTTGAATATATTACACCCGTCCCATTTATCATGAATAGTTTGTCAACATTTTTTATTTTTATATATTCAAAAATAGAAATGTATATGGAAATATTTTTCTGATAGATAAAATTAAAATAAAATATTACTATTTAAGTCTTAAATGTGTAAACATTGTTTTGTTTTGTTTTGTTTGATTGACATAATTTAAATAACGAACAAATTAAATGAAAATAAAACAGATAATGTGAATTTACAATTTCTAATTAGTTTTATAAAATGTATTATTAAACATTTTCATTATGGGACATAAATGTCTACACCTTGTGATATATGTTGTGTTGATGGATACACAAATCTACAATACAGTTACATACTATTCTCTTCTATATCTTAAGACTAAACACCATAAACAATAAAAAAATGACATGAGTACATCATATGAAAAGCCAGATTTAATCGACGGTAAATCTATTTGTAAAAAATTTAGTAAATGGAAAATTGTTTAAATGTTTATAGACAATGGTAATGCTTGTAAATATATAGGATATACGATGACTATATTATGTGTGTATAAATGATCAAATTAACTCATGTACAAAACCTAGATGCATCCTTACACTCTTTAGGTTTAGGTATTATGTATGTCACTTTTTATGTATGTCATCCACTATCTGCAAATACAAAATTCCATATTTAAATATAAATGACAAAATTGTGAACCTACAATAAAATAAAAATAAGACTCATCCCATATAAAATATAGGAGATTAATGATGGACTTTGGTTACATATTCAACATCATCTGCCGTTTTCTTTTCTAAAACCATTGCACACTCGTATTCCAAGCTATGCAGGGTTAATTTTCTCAGTGGCCGATGAAAATATTCTTTTTATGAAACGATTTATGTAGTGTGTGCAACTTTAAGAAGATATATACAGCTCGAAGATAGTTAGGGTTAGTAGGATCAAAA
>NC_025696.1:26421962-26437500 GCF_000633955.1 Camelina sativa
AAATAAATAATTAGTAATTTCGTCCATAATTTATTAAAGAGATAAAATATTTTTTTAGATTTTTTAATATTTGATATGTGAGTGTTTTTATTTTTAATTTAATTATATTTATTTAAATTAGTTAATTAAGCTTAATTATTTTTTTCTAATGGCAATTGAATGTAATTTTTTACACATTTTAAGGTTAGTTTTATATTTGTACTTCTCAATTAATATAGTAGGATGTGTTAAGTACTTACGTGTTAACATGTGTTAAGTTCACAAGTTCACAACAATATCATGTTACTCATGTCTCATCATATATGAGTTGATTCAAAGTAATTAAAATAAATTTACGAATATGATCATGCTACAAAAATCAACAATTTTAATACAAGTTGTTTCCAATTATTAAAAAAAAAAACTAAAAACCTGAAATCTATATCAACAACATATAGTCACCGAGAAGATATTTTTCTTTTTTTTTACCCAATTAAATAGTAATTTTCCCTTTAATAATCCCCGTAAAAATATATCAATTGTCTTTTTGCCTTTTTGGAAATTGGAAAAGCATCGTCTATAAGTTACTTACTAGGTAACAATATCTTAAAACCAGTGTTCAAGAAAGCGCTAGGTGGTATCTGGGCGGTGACCCAGCGCCTAGAGCCTAGAACGCCTAGACGGTCTTTAGGCGGTTTAAGCGTTTACAACATAAAACATTATATATATAAAATTATGTGCAAATATATGTTAGAAAAAGAAAAAATTTATAAATTATAAACAAAAGTAAGAAAAATACATTTATTTAAGTTATATTAACAACATATAAATATTTATAATTACGTATACAGATATAAAATTTAATAATTTAAATATATGTAATTAAAAATAAAAAATAAATATTAAAATTAAATTAATGTAATTTTAAGCGGTTTAGGCGGTTATCTAGGCGCCTGCTGAGCGCCTAGCGCTTAGACGGCGCCTAGGCGGCCGCCTAGACCGCTTTCTTGAACACTGCTTAAAACCAATATCTGTTTAAAGAAAATTATTTTAAGTAAAATTATTATCTTAAAACCAATATCTGTTTTTGTCAAACATAATATGTAACTAAAGTTTTTTATTTATTTATTCAAATCGGCAATTTTTCGTGTAAAAAATATGTTTCTCCCGTGAAATCTTTTAATGTGTAAGATTATATGGTAGAGAAAATATTGATAAAATGTTACTATTTATTGCAACATATCTGTGGTTTAAAAATTAAATGCATATCTTCTTATCTTTTATTTTGTAATCATAATAATTTGCATGTTTCTTATGTAACTATAACAACATATACTAATTTACTCGATAGTTTAATTATTTAATTTTATTACATGTTAGTAACAATCAGATTCTAAACTAAATTTTATGAAGATAGTCTACTTTATTGATTTAATATTTTGATTAGGCTATTTAAATCTTTTGAGTTAGTCGGTTTGTTAATATTTTCTATAAATGACCGATTATTACCAAAAAACCATTATGAAAAAATTAATGAAATTCCAAAATCAACTTATTCGTGTAAGAATATATTTCACCCGTGAAATATGTGAACGTGGTAAAAAAAATATTGATAAAATGTTGCAATTTATGGCAATATATATTTTGTGTGTTTTAAAAATCAAATTATATTTATGGTTTATCGAGTAACTATAAGAATTTTTCATAATCTAATAGTCACTCATTTTTAATATGTTATGATTTTTTTTGGGTACTCTGTTTATTTTGTGTGAGTCTTTCAGATCATAACGTGAAGAACAGCTTTCAAATTGATTCATCTCGGCCTTAGACTTTGCAGCACAAGCACAACCCTGCTTTTCCATTCCTTCATAGCCCACCTCTTCATTGGCCATAAAGGGCTTCCTTTCGAAAGGCTAGGCACCATTTAAAGCTCCTTTATAATGATACAGGTTATTGTTTCATTCTTTTTTAATAGCACATAGATGAATATACAATTATAAATATTTCCATTTTTAATGAATAATGACACTAAATGTTGAGATTAATTAGTTTACATACTTAGATATATATAAATAATCACACATCATGATATCTCCTAATTTTATTGTCATTTTTGATATTTATTTATGAATATATATAAATCTATATTTATTGGGAATTAAGTTTCTTTTAATGAGTTGGAGATAATGCAGGAGTAATATACTTCTTTTTATAATCAATTATAATAACTATTGAAAGCTTGTTATTTAAATTATTATGGTAATAATACTAACATAAAAAATAACCTTTTGTTTTTATATGATTATGTTAATAAGTTATATGTTTAATAATTATATGTTCTTTATTTTTATTAACTTTATATTAATTGATATGTTTTTATAGCCTTTTTAGAATATTTTGCTTATATTGATTCTAAGAAATCAATATAAGTTTGACTTGTATATTTGTAAGTGAATTTTAGTGAAATTTTGCCTTAAAATAGTATGTAATTATTTAATTAGTTTTAATATGTGTTATTTAAATTTGTGTGAGAAATGATGACATATCTAATTATTATTCAGTTAATTTTTTTTTTAAAATATAATGACATGTTAATGTAATTAAGTAGAAAACTTAAGGGTATTTTGCTAAAAGGTGCACAGAGCTCTCTGGCGGCGACACATCAGCTTTTTCAATAGTGTGCTTCTCTATTAATATATAGGGGATTCCAATCGCTCTTGCTTATACTGTAACTCTTTTACGGTTTTAGTTGATATCCATCTAAACCATCTCTAACGGGTTTTATTATATCAACTTAGTTGCTCCAAATCTCTATTCGTTTTTTTAGATCTCTATGCTATATCCTCTGGACTGGTCTGTTTTATATCTGAAGTGAAGATGGAAGAAGCTAGAAGAGCGATGGAGATTGATGAGAAGAAACTCTCGGAGAATGATTATGATGGTGTGAAGAACTTCGTTAACAAGGCTCAACGTTTGTATCCACAGCTTGATGGTTTGAACCAACTGTCGATGATGATCAATGTTTATATCTATGCATCAAACAGAGGAGGAGAAGAAACAAGGACTCAGATGCAGAAATCAACAAACCAACAACAAGATGGTGTAGATACGAGGAAGGAAGCAAGAAGTACTAAGTATGCATCTGCCGCGGATGCATCAAAACAGAGGCAAACAAGTGAATTTTGGACAAGCAGTATGTTTTGGATAATATGCAGAAGATGCAAGACACAATGGAGGGATTCTGATCTTAACAACGAGAGAAAAGAGATAAGGATTACTTATGTTTAGGAGTTATCTAGACATAATAAGATTCTTATTAGGAATTGGTTTAGGTGTTTTATGTAAAAGGGGTGCTAGGGTCTGCAGAAATATGTGTGGGTTTTAGAGAGAGATTAAGATTGAGAGATTGTGTGAGCTTGAAGTTTTGAGTTATTTTCTTTAAGCTAATAAGAGAGTTATTCTTAAACATTCAACAAAGTTCTTAATCTTTCTTGCTAAAACTAGATTTGGTATCAGAGCTTTCAGGTACTCTACAAAAGTTCTATTAAAAATCATGAGCGGATTGTCTGCAATCACCAACAAACCGAAGGAATGAGGTCCTTCATCAATCCAATGTCTGATGCTAAACAGTTCTAATTACACTGTTTGGTCCATGAGAATGAATGTAACGCTACGAGTAAACAAGGTTTGGGAGACAATTGATCCAGGTTCAGATGATACAGAGAAGAATGATCTTTCTAGGCTTCTGCTGTTTTAGTCCATACCAGAATCACTAATCCTACAAGTTGGTGATCAATAAACCTTCAAAGCTGTCTGGGAAGCTATCAAATCAAGAAATCTTGGTGCTGAGAGGGTAAAAGAACCGCGACTGCAGACATTGATGGCTGAGTTCGACAGATTGAGGATGAAAGAGACCGACACCATTGATGATTTTGTCGGTAAACTCTCAGAAATTTCTACAAAATCAGCATCTTTAGGTGCAACTATTGAAGAAGCAAAGATTGTTAAGAAATTTCTCAAAAGTTTACCAAGAGTAAGATACATACAGATAATAGAAGCCCTTGATCAATTTCTTAATCACAACCACCTTTGAAGACATTGTTGGCAGATTAAAAACTTACGAAGAGTGTATCTGTGAGGAGGAAAGCTCGCAGGAGGCTCAAAGTAAACTTATGTTTGCTAACTCAACTCTACAGCCGCAAGAGTTCTCGTATGAAGGAGGTAGAGGAAGAGGTCCAGGCCATGATCGCGGTAGAGGGCGTGGCCGGTTTGGATATCAATCAAGGGTTATCAACAAAGGGAGTATGGCTATCAACAGAGGGACAAAACCAAAGTCACATGTTATCGCTGTGACAAGCTTGGACATTATGCCTCAGATTGTCCGGATCGTTTACTCAAGTTATTAAGCTTCAAAAAACACGAGAGAAAGAAGAAGAAGATACTCATGAGGCTGAATCACTTCTGATGCACGAAGTTGTGTATCTTAACGAGAAGAATGTGAAGCCAAAGGACTATGAGACATGTTCAGATAAAGTGTGGTATCTGGATAATGGTGTCAGCAATCATATGACAGGGAATAGAGCTTGGTTTTACAAGATTGACACAATGATAACAGGTAAGGTACGGTTTGGTGATGATTCACATGTCGATATAAAAGGAAAAGGGTTCGATTCTGTTTTTGACTAAAGATGGAGGAAGAAAAGTACTAACAGAGGTCTATTACATACTAGACCTTAAGAGCAACATCACCAGTCTTGGACAAGCGACTGAATCTGGCTGCGATGTGAGAATGAAAGAAGACTATCTAACCTTACACGATTGAGATGGAAACTTGTTGGGGAGAGCAGTCCGATCAATAAATAGACTATCTAAGGTGAATTTGGAAGTTGAAAACAAAAAATGTTTACAGGTTGCTGCTCCAAACGACTCAACAATATGGCATGCTCGCCTAGGACATATTGGTTTTGAAAATATTAGAAGATGGTGACTAGAGAGCTAGTCATTGGGATACCTACTGCTCCAAAAGATAAAGAAACATGTTCATCGTGCATGTTTGGTAAGCAAACAAGGCAAGTATTTACAAGGTCAACGTCCTATCGAGCCTCACAACCACTTGAACTTGTTCATGGGGACCTCTGTGAACCTATCTCACCATCTACTACTGTGCAAAAGAGATATGTTTTCGTATTAATTGATGATTACTCTCGCTATATGTGGTCTATTCTGCTAAGAGAGAAAAGTGAGGCATTCGAGAAGTTTAAAGTGTTCAAAGCTTTGGTTGAGCAAGAAATTGGAGCTACTTTCAAGACTTTTCGCACAGACAGAGGAGGAGAATTCTTATCGTAAGAGTTTCAGATCTTTTGTGAGAAAGAATGGATCAATAGGCATTTGACCGCACCCTACACGCCTAAGCAGAACGGAGTGGTTGAAAGAAGGAATAGAACTCTGCTAGGTATGACTCGTAGTATCTTGAAACACATGAACATGCCAACTATCTATGGGGAGAAGCAGTAAGACACACAACCTACCTTATAAACAGAGTAGGAACTAGAGTGTTAGAAGACCAAACACCTTATGAACCATTTAAGAAGAAAAATCCGAATGTGGAACATCTGCGGGTGTTTGGTTGTGTTTGTTATGCTAAGACTGAACTCCAAATCTCAGGAAACTCGATGGTAGGTCAAGAATTCTGGTAAATCTTGGATCAGAACCCGGTTTCAAAGCTTATCGACTTCTTAATCCTACTAATCGGAAAATAATTGTAAGTAGAGATGTCATTTTTGACGAGACCAAAAGCTGGAAGTGGAAGGATTCAGAAGAGGTAACTACAGATTCAGGAATGTTTACTCTTAGTTTTAGAGAATATGGAAACAATGGAATCAGGGAAAGTGAAGTTTTTGCAGAAACAGAGGAAAACAGAGAGAGTATTGACACTAATGATGCAGTCGTAGAGGATTCGAGTGATGAAGCAGAGAATGAGGAGGAACATGATGCAGAGCAACATAGTGGAGAGAAACTTGAACAACATGCTCAATCAATATCAGTTTTAAGGAGGTCTGAGAGGATGACTACAAAACCAAGCTATTTAAAAGATTACGTGATGTTAGCAGAGATTGAAGGAGAGCACTTGCTGCTCACTATCAATGAAGAACCTTGGGATTTTAGTGAAGCTAGCGAGGCAAAAGTTTGGAGAGATGCATGTGAAGAAGAGATAGCTTCAATAATAAAGAACAAAACATGGAGTTTAGTTGATCTTCCTATTGGTTGCAAGCCAATTGGTTTAAAATGGGTGTTTAAAGTGAAACGCAATTCTGATAATAGCATGAACAAATATAAACCAAGGCTTGTGGCTAAAGGGTATGTACAGAGGCATGGTATCGACTTTGATGAAGTATTTGCTCTAGTAGCTCGTCTTGAGACAATCAGATTCATCATTGCTTTAGCAGCCTTTAATGGTTGGGAAATACTTTATAATTATAAAGCAGCCTCTAAACTTTATAACCTTTCATATTTATAATTATATTCATGTTTTAAAGTACTAAATTTTAGTCAATTGCAATAATTTTTATATATTTAAGTTGACATTTTGTCACTTCCATATTATTTATAGCATTGCAATAAATAATTAGTGACAAATGAAAAATATAATAAATAATAAAATAATTTAATACTAATTATTGGATTTTTATGACATTTATATAGTTTATGTGACTCATATGAATTGATATAAAGATTAGTGGTGTAACTACTATCCAGTTAAATAATGAATTTATAATATGCTCTTAACCAAAAAATTTCTGATAATTAGCAAGACACATCTCAATAACTTTAATATCTCAAATTTTACATAATTTTAAAATTTAATATATATGTAATATATTTTATTATATAAACTTTGGTTTCAAAATTAACCATTAATATGATCACGATATTTGTCAAGTCAAATTAATTACATATATGTATTGTATCTATGGAGATGGTCGTTTCGTCAGGTATTAGTTCTGACAAGATAAATGGTGATACGTTCGCAAATATCTCCGCCCAACATGATATAAAGTTTACTGTCTAAAAAAGTGTAAAGCCACCTTGTTTTCGTGGTTTGTATATATTAAAGCTATTGTGTAGATTTTATGTTAGAATTTTCTCTATATAAATTGACCAACTTAAATACTTTGAGTAAAATTTGACCAAAAAAAAATAATATTTTGAAGAAAAAACTAAACAAATTTGGAAAGAAGATATGGGCTATACTACTAGACTGTTAGACCTTAATTGGTCATGTAACGTGCCGGGGTCAGATCTTTATTGATTAATATGGGTTTTTTATAACCCTACGAGACTATTTACATGTTGGTTCTAATTAAAGTTAAATATATACACTACGGTTGGAGTTGAGTTTCGCCGATCTAGTCAATGTTAAATGTTTTGATCAATTTGACACGTAAGCGATGATGTGTCAAGGTCGTTGGGCTCGAAATCTTAAAACGACATCGTTTGGAATGAAAGGCTACCACATCCCTTCCAAACGGACACACATGAAACAATCTTTCCGGATTTTTAGTAGCTGTCGATGTTTTCATTACAACCTAAACCCTCACTCAATCAAATTTAACGGTTGATTAACGCTGTTTGAGTCAATGTAGGAATATGGGTAATGATTCGAAATTTAGATAGTAAATTTGAATTAAGTGAGGAGTTAGGTTGAAAAACAAACGGTTCTGTTGTCTGGGTAGAAATTTACACTTTTGAAATAGTACGGGTTGAAATTTAGCCTTTTCTCGTTAGTGGGCTATGTGGGCTTCTCGGTCGGATTTTGGACGGGCCCAAAAGCTATCGGTAGATTGAAGAAGCGTCAAGTCAAACAATCGAGGGAATCTCGGAGAGATGACGGGTGAACGGAGAGATATCATCAGAGTAAATTCATGGATCCTCGTTATATCTTTATGATTTAAATACCTCGAGACAATACGTAGAAGAGAATGTAATCTACCCACAAAAAATATCAATATAAATTCAGTTCGTCGTTTTTTCATTGTTCTTATTGATTTTTACTGAAAGCCTGCCCCCATATCTTTCTTAATCAACTAGTAAATTAGATTGTGGTTTTTAGCACCTACAACCACCATACCTCTTTGGCCATGGAGATAAGAGCTTAAGCTAGGAGTTCCCATTGATAGCAACTCTCTTCGGTTGTAGGATCCTCTGAGCTTCTACCGAATAGTGATAAAAACATTCGGCCTCCAGGGACCAACTACGTGGACCGTGATTCCAAAAAGGCTGAGAAATCAGTTTGGAATTGAAGAGCATAAGCTTTATAAGATATTATCTTTATAAGAAATTCAATATGTGTGTATGATATATATATATTATATATAAGATATGAAATGATATATATATATATATATATATGATATTTTTATTTTAAAATATGATGAAATATTTAACCTATCATCTAAACTGTCTTTGTTCTTAATATTTTTCGGAATATTAGTATTCAATATATACTATTCATATATTATGAACAACATGATGTATTCAATTTTACTTGTCTTCTTAAGATATGTAGTGTATATACTATTTTCCTTTTATATTTGTATTTATTTTAAATAAATAAATCACATGAAATTTTTATTTAACTATTTTCAATTTTTGTTCACTTATTAATATTATTCTAATCATGTATCATTTAGCAGTATATATAGTTAATTAACATATATTTTATATATGTTTATATTAATTTATTAAAAAAATGTTGTGAATAGTAAATATATAAGTTAGGTTTTGGTCTCACTTATATTTGGTACAATTGAATCATCTTCCCATATGATTTGTTTATAAGAAATACCAAATTAACAACATTCCCATAAATTTAGTTTGCTATTGATTTATTTAATTTATTCATAAAATATAAAATATTTAAGATCCCTATGATTTCATAAATACTTTTATTTTTTGGTTTTGAAATTTCCAAAATTCATAAGATTAGATAAACTGAATTTTTTTCCTAATTGAAGTTTGAAATACAATAATACTTATATATGTCATGTGTGTATGTTTCTTATAATTATTTTTTTTATCGATAAATTTGACACATGTCGCGTTCATGTTAATAGAAAACCTTTTTTTGGAATATATAAACTATGATTTGCTGTTATTTATATATAGATTTTCTATTTGTTATAGGTTTAAAATTTTTACTTTCTTTTTTATTCTAAAATATTTTAGTAAATTTAGAATTGACACTTTTTATGATCTAATTGATGAGTAATTTTGAAACCAAATTTTATATAAGAAGAATATATATATATCTTTGTTAATTAATAAATTGTTCAAAAATAAAACACATTGCATTTGAAACAGAACCAATCATGTTTAGGAACATGTGTTAACGGAGAGGATCACAATTCACAAGTTCACAACACTATCATGTTTTACTCACGTCTCATCATATATATGAGCTATTAGTTGGTTCTATAATAGTAATTTATAAAAAGAATTAAAATAATTTTACGAATATCATGCTACACAAATCAACAATTTTAATAGTTGTCTCCAATAATTTTATTTTAAAAAAGCTAAAATCAATATCAACAACATAGTCACCGAGATAATATTTTCCTTTTCTTTCTCAATTAATTTGTAATTTTCCCTTTAATATAATAATCCCCTTAAGAAAAGGAAAGGAAAAGGAAATCTTCTTTTTGGAAATTGGAAAAGCATCGTCTATAAATTACTTATACCAAGCGCTCTTGCTTCTATTGCGATTTTTTAAGGGTTTTAGTTGATCTCAATCAAAACCAGGGAGAGATCTTTAACGGGTTTTGTTATATCGTCCACTGAGTTGCTCCAAATCTCTATTCGTTTTTTCCTTTTCCGATCTCTGTGTTATCCTCTGGATTTGTATCTGAAGAGAAGATGGAAGAAGCTAGAAGAGCCACGGAGATTGCTGTGAGGAAACTCTCGGAGAATGATTACGATGGGGCGAAGAAATTTGTTATCAAGGCTCAGCGTTTGTATCCAAATCTCGATGGTTTGAAGCAAGTGTCGATGATGATCGGTGTTTATAAATCTGCGTCAAACGGAGGAGAAGAATCTGATTGGTACAGGATTCTCGGTGTCGATCCTTTAGCGGATGATGAAGCAGTGAAGAAGACCTACAAGCAGTTAGCTCTTTTGCTTCATCCGGACAAGAACAAGTTTGATGGAGCGGAAGGTGCCTTTAAACTGGTTTTAGAAGCTTGGTCTTTGTTGTCTGATAAGGTTAAGAGAGCTTCTTATTATCAAAGAAGGAAGTCGAACAAAGCAAAGATTAATATGCAGAAATCAACAAACCAACAACAAGATGGTTTGCATACGAGGAAGGAAGCAAGAAGTACTGAGTATGCGTTTCCCGCGGATGCATCAAAACAGAGGGAACCTATTATGTTTTGGTCAATGTGCAGAAGATGCAAGACAGAATGGCAATGTCCGAGGGATTCTAATCTGAACAAGGAAAAAGTTTGTCCAAATTGTAGACAACCTTTCATTGAAACCGGGAAAACTCCAAACAAAAGAAGAACCAATAAAGCTTCTCAACAGCAACAACAGTGCAGTGGTGTCCAAAATAAAGCACCTGACAAAAGAACCAATAAACCTTCTGAACAGAAACAACAATGGAGTAGTGTCCAAAATAAAGCAGCAGACAAAAGCACCGAAAAAGAATCTTCTTCTGAGAGAAGTACTTCTTGGCCTTCTGTTAGTTTTACCTTGAAGCCTTCATCAATGTCATCGAAGGCAAGGTCTAACTGTGGATGTGTTGCGAATCAACAACCGAAAAGAAGAATTGAGGAGTTTGCTGCAGAGAAGATTCCTAAGAAGGCGAGGACATGTGATGTGAGCTAAGAAGTAAGTAAGACTTATCACATGATTGATTCACATTTTAGAAGTTACGGATTCCTGCTTTTATACCTTTCATGGTTTCTTTAGGATGTTATAAACCTCTTGCAACTTTAGTCTAATAATGTAGAGTGGAACAAGAGCAAGTTCTCCTTTCATTGCCAATGTGTATGTAGTCTCCTAACTTGCTTAAAACCATTATGTCCTCTAACAATAAGAATCAAAACATAATATCTTCCTTACTTTTTTTCAAAGTTGTTTCCAATACAAAAGAATATTCTCTGAGATAATAATTTCCTATTTACTCTATTTAGTAATGAAATTTCTTTTACTAATTTCCATTTTTCCAATCCATTAATTTCCGAACATTTAAGAAAGGAAATCAATTATACGTTCTGCCTCGCTCTTGCTTGTATCCTAAGCCAATTAGGGTTTTAGTTAGTCTCTTCACTTGGCTCGAGAGTTTGCAAAAGTTTCTTCCTTCATAGGTGAGAAATATGGCTTCTTTTGAGATTCTATGATTTCGTGTTAGTCTGTTTTGTTTATATGCATAATCTTTTGAACCTAATTTTGTTTTGCTTCTCCGATTGTTTTTGTAGAGAAGAAACCAACTCTCTTAAAGACATGGACTGTAATAAGGAAGAAGCTAGAAGAGCAATTGAGATTGCTGAGAGGAAACTTTCAGAGAGTGATTACGATGGGGCGAAGAAGTTCATTAACAAGGCTCATAATTTGTATCCAAACCTTGATGGTTTGAAGCAAGGGATGATGATGGTCGATGTTTATATCTCTGCATCAAACAGAGGAGAAGAAGAAGAAGCTGATTGGTATGGAATTCTCGGTGTAGATCCTTTAGCTGATGATGAAGCAGTGAGGAAACAGTACAAGAAGTTAGCTCTTTTGCTTCACCCGGACAAGAACAAGCTTAATGGTGCGGAAGGCGCCTTTAAGCTGGTTACAGAAGCTTGGTGTATGTTATCTGATAGGGTTACGAGAACTTCTTATGATCAAAGGAGGAAGTTTAAAGAAGCAAAGACCGAGATGCAGAAACAACCATACCCACATAGGCCTGCTTCTAGTGGGATGCAGAAACCACCAAACCCATGTGAGCCTGCTTCTAATAGTGGTAATGAAAATGCTAGAGACAGTACTGTGGATCCAAGTGTTGGGGATTTAAGTAATAAGATTGCTGGTTGGATAAAGGAACGACTAAATTTACTCAGGCAAGCAGCATCTTCGAATGGGAACCAAAATGCTAGAGACGGTGTGGATCCAAGTAATGGGGATAGAGGTAATAAGCTTTCTCGTTGGATAAAGAAACGACTAAGTTCACTCAAGCCAGCATCTTATAATGGGAATCAAAATGCTAGAGACGACGGTACCTTTTGGACAATGTGCAATAGATGCAAGGCACAAGGTAAATATATGAGGGATGATTGTCTTGATAAGGCCATACTTTGTCCACATTGTGATCACCCTTTCATTGCAAGTGAGATCAGTCCAGAGGCAAGTCCCCAAAACACAAGTGGTGGTACTTATTTCAAGAGATATTCTCCATCATCTGTTATATTCCACTTGAGTTGTTGTAAGGTCCAGGTCTTATAGTGGAAGGAGTCACAAGAAATAGTTGCTACCGCAGGAAGATTCTATAGAAGCCAGAGACATATGTGACAGAAGAAGTAAGAACTAAAAGAAAATCACATTAAGAAGTTGAAGTTTCTATCTTTCAAGGAACTTTTTTTTTTGTAATCTTTTTCATTAGATGAAGTTAAATAATCTTTTTTTTTTTCCATTACATATCACCACCTATTGTGTGTGTCACGTTTCCAAGTTGAAAAAGGAATGAAAAAGATAAGCATTTTGTTCACCTATTGTGTGTGTCAGCAGTCCAATATTTAATGTATCTTGAGGTGTGTATGATCTTATAATTAGAAACTGAAATAACTTTAAGTCATATCAGGAAGCTATTACTCAGCAAGCAAATAGGATCGAACGATTGAACCTTAACGAAATAGTATGGCTTTTGGTAGAACTGTGTCGAACCATGGATTCAAGATTGTATTCGAATTAGAGAAGAGCGTGTGTTATGTGTACCAAAAATATAAGTCATTAAAAACTGATGGTGATCTGTAATGGTCAATCACCATCACAGAATACTCTGTTTCTTCATTAACTCGTTTGTTGTATTGAAACTACTATCTTCATTGTCAGCCAAATTAGTACCTTGAAAATATAACTCGATTTAACTTTAAAATCAGTTCATTAAAAGACTAATTAGTACTACTTCTACTACTATAAAGCTTTAGTAATTAAGAGAGCAAAGATAGAAACAGCCTTATACTGTAGTTAATAATCAAAGATCATCATCATCAATCACCACAAACAAAGAGAAAAAAGAAATGGAAACTTCTGGACCTTTAGAGAATTTTGCCTTTTTTAATTTCTAGGGTTTTTTTATAGCAAAAACACAAATAAAAAACCTAATCGCCGTCACTAACCCAGAGAGATCTTAATCTCCTAATTACAAAACCTAAAAAATTAAATTCGCTAATAATACGAAATATTCAAGCTCCACCATGACTCATCATCTTCTTAAACTCATCGAAATTAACACAACCATCACCATCAGTATCAACTTTACTAATCATCTTCTTACAATCCTGAACAGAACACTTCTCTCCCAGATTCTTCATCACCGAGTGAAGCTCTTTCGCCGAGATCCTCCCGTTACCATCAAGATCATACAACTCAAACGCTTCCTTCAAATCGCTAACATCGTTCCGATTATTATTACCTCCACCTCCGGCTCCGATCCCGATTTGGAACAAAGCGACGAACTCGTCCAGATCTATGAATCCGTTACCGTCGAGATCGAACTGTTTCATCATCGTTACCGTCTCTTCCGGTGACGCTGTTGGTGAGAGAGCGCGGATCACTTCTTTGAGCTCGTCGACTGAGATTTTCCCGTCGCCGTTTTTGTCGAATCGTTGGAAGACTTTTCGGATGTCGTCCATTGAACCTAAACAGCTACGAACAACTCCGTTCGTCGACGACATTGTTACCGAATCTGAGATTTTTGAGAGAGATTGAGAGAAACTTAAAAAAAACGGTTAGAGTTATGTGTGGAGAAGAAGGAGATGGTTACAGAGTTGGTACTATAAATAATGGGAAGAAGAAGAGAGAGTGAGTGACGTAATAACGCGTATTTTTTAATAAAACGCGTTAAGATTGAGTGAGCTGGAGGCATCTTTATTTAATCTATTTCTGTTTCCAAATTTTTACTTTTACATTTTTTAATGCTTCGATTCGATTGTATTAAGGAAAGTGTCTTTTTGATTAAAACATATGAGTGTAGGACAAGTTGGTCTACACCAAATTGGTATATAATTTTATTTTATTTGTGTGGTTCACTATAAGAGTCAATTAATTATTTTGAAGAAATACTAAATTATTTTGAAGAAATTAATTTACTTTTCATATTTATGTAGTTGTAATTTAATATTCATATTTTTATCTGGTTTTTATTTGATTTCTACTATATTTTATGCTTCAAAATGATTGTGATTTTTTTTTTGTTTTTTAAGAAAATGCGTGTGACTTTATTAATTAAACATGGAATATTTGCACTCTAACACACTTTTTTCAAAAGTATTTGCCATGTGACACACTTTCTACTATTTGGACATTTTCTCTATGTCTATTAACTATCATATCCTTTCACTACAACTCTATTTACAACAATGCCATCAAACTATAAATCTCTCTCTAGTTATCTAATTCACATGTTTCTTTTTCATTATTTTCTCTCTCTTTTATTGTTTAAATAAATATATAATTTTTGTTAGTTGGAAAATGTAGGCACAAAAATATATAATTTTGTTAGAGAAAAGCAGCAATTGTTTCTAAATGAAATAAACAAAATGGTGTATTATGTCATAAAAATCATGAACATGTGGACATGTTTAGATGGATAATTTTAGTTAACACTTGGTTATATAATTTTTTCAGTGAAATCTTTCTCTTAAGCTCAAGGATTGAGGCGCCGGATTCCAAGTGTTTCTAGCACAAAAACCAATAATATAATTTCCAAATCTTTCTTTACCAGTTAAGAACAACATCAATAAATTTGGAAATTTATAAAAAAAAAAATATAATATAAGAAGTCAAAATTTTGGCCTAATTTAAGGTTCAGGGTATACAGGTTGGGGTAGGTCAATTTCATGTTTTCTAGTAAAAAACTTCAGATTTGGCTACATTTGTTAAAATTGCTATGAAATTAAATTTCTGATTATAGTTTATGATCTAAAGTTTAGGATTTAGGGTTTAGGGCTTAGTATAAGATATAATGAACGGTTCCATGCTTAGGTTTTTAGGGGATATGATGAGGTTAAAATTGTTTGATAGTTAACAATGACTACTTCACCAAAACAAAAGTAGTTTTTAGTGGACGTGTATAATTTATCGTCCATGTGGACTTAATTTTATGGATATGAAAGATTAAAATTGTTTGATAGTTAATCATGACTACTTTATCAAACCACAATTTTTTTAATTAATTAGGTATTCATATGTTTTTTTCTCTGATCATCCAAAAATAAGTATCCATCTATGCATGTTAACCATCCACATAATAGTGAACAACATCAATGAATTTGAAATTTATAAAGAATGTAAGGCAAGAATT
>NC_025696.1:26438609-26457799 GCF_000633955.1 Camelina sativa
AATTTTTTTAATTAATTAGGTATTCATATGTTTTTTTCTCTGATCATCCAAAAATAAGTATCCATCTATGCATGTTAACCATCCACATAATAGTGAACAACATCAATGAATTTGAAATTTATAAAGAATGTAAGGCAAGAATTCAAAAATTTGGCCTAATTTAAGGTTTAGGATTTACTGGTTGGGGTAGGTCAATTTCATGTTTTCTAGTAAAAGATCTTCATATTTAGTTACATTTGTTAAAATTGCTATAAAATTTAATTTGTGATCATGGTTTATGATCTAAGGTTAAGGTCTAAAGTTTAGGATTTAGGCTTTAGGGTTTAGACTCTAGGGTTTATGATTTAAGATTTAGGGTTTAAGGTTTAGGGTTTAGGGTTTAGGGTTTAGGGTTTAGAGTTTAGAGGTTTAGGGTTTAGGGTTTAGGTTTAGAGGTTTAGGGTTTAGGGTTTGAGGTTTAGTATAGGTTAAAATTGCTATGAAATTAAATTTATGATTATTATTATGATCTAAGGTTAAGGATTATAGTTTAGGATTTAGGCTTTAGGGTTTAGAGTTTAGGGGTTTAGAGTTTAGGGTTTAGGGCTTAGGGACGTGTATAACTCATCGTCCATGTGGACTTGATTTTAGAATAAGTATAGTATCCACATAATTAGACATTATTAGTGGACGTGTATAACTTTAGTTTATGGACATAAAATAAGTATCCACATAAATAACAAATAAGTATCTACATAAATAGTTTTTGGTGGACGTGTATAACTCATCGTCCATGTGGATTTGATTTTAGAATAAGTATAGTATCCACAAATAAGTATCCACATAATTAGACATTTTTAGCATCCACATAACAATCAACAAATATTTCATTATAATTGGATAATATATATTGTTTGATAGTTAACAATGATTATTTTACCAAAACACAAGTATAACTCATCTTCCATGTGAAATTGATTTTATGGACATAAAATATTTTATAGATTTGTCACAAATAATAAAAACCATTCCATTGAAACTATTAGTATCCACATAATAAGACAGTTTTTGCATCCACATAATTGTAATATATGTATTATAATTATTCACTTTAAATATAGTAAAATGGATATTAAAATGTAGAAAAAAAAATTATAATGAATTATAAAAACAAAATCAAAAATATATGTCATAGCAATTAGATAAAATGATTACAAAGAGAAAGAGGAAAAAAAAGTGAAGAAGGAGAAGAAAGAATAAGAAGAAGAGAGAGATGCAATTTTTTTTGTAACCATTCTAAGCCATTAGATCCAAATTAGTAATTGAAATCCAATGGTCTAGGATGCCACCAATTATACACTCATCTCTAGCCGTCGGATCAAATTCTTAGTTAGAATCGGACGGACCTTAATACAACTGCTTTTTTTTCTCTAGTTACACATATGTTTACATGATCAGGGCTAAAATAGTCTAAAAATCACGTGAACAATATAAATGTTGGCCAAAAAGTGTCTCTTGGTCAGAAAGTGTGTCAAATGAACATACTTTTAGTAAAAGTGTGTCTCAGTGCAAATCTCCCATTAAACATAGGGACAAGTTGGTCCACACTATACGAGTCAATCGTGGTCATGGAATACTTGAATATTAAATAAGTATAGAAAAGAATTAAAAAGTTAGTTTATTTCTGATATTTATATATTTCTAAAAATTACTTAGATATTTAGTGTTCTGGGAAGAATGAGAAAATTAATAAGAATGAGTGTAATTAAGAAGTTAAGAATGAGGATAAAAATAAGGAGAAGAACAAGGTGAAGAATATTTTTTAACCAGTTGAAGAACAAGAGTCGAAGGAATGACATTTCGTATTTCCAGAGAAGATGATTGATATATCATGGTTTTTGTGGTTTTTAACCATGATATAAGGAGTCTTTTAGTGTCTTTTCATTTGTTTCTAGATTGTTTTTGAGTCTTTACAGGTTTTAGCATGAAAGGAGCAAAGTGGAGCAGTTTGGATCATTTTGGGGCAATAATCTGGAGGAAATCAGCTTGGAGTCGAATATGAGAGAGGGCATCGATCGACACCAAGATAGAGCATCGATCGACACCCTTGTTGCCAACGAGAAAAGAGCCAAATTTGGAAGTTTTACAAATCTGCCCCAAAGTTTTCCATAATTGCAAAACAAGTCCCTGACGTGTTTTAGGACATATAAATAGTGTTTTTAGGTTTTCCAAACCCTTAAGTTTTATTCTAGCAACTTTTATTTTTCTGCAACCCTGAGAGATCTGCTTTGTAGAGAAGAATTTCTAAACTCCTTCTTACTCTTTTTAATCTCTATTGCTTATTATTCAGAATCATGTCTTGTTCTTCATTGAATATGTCTGAGTAGTTTGCTTGTTAGGTTTAGGGTTTTTCACAGGAATTTTATGAATTATTAGATCTGATTATTTAGGATTCTTTATCTTGCTAGATCTTCATCTTAGGTTGTTCTTCATATTAATCCTTGATTGGCCATCTAGAATTAATACCTTAGGAAAATAAATTGATATGAGAATATAATTGATTTTCCTGATAAAACCTTTTGATGAGCAAAATTATTTCTTGCAAAGAGATTTGATTTAATAATTTTGTGAGCAATCTAAACCTGATTTTATTGCTGATTTATTACCTAGAATTTTACAAAGAGATTTGGATTTTCTGGTTTTAAATTTAGATATTATTTGCAGTGAGAACTGATTTAATTTACAAAAGTGTTTAGAGTTCTAGATCTGTTCTTAATTGTTTGAATCCTAATTTATTGATCGATTTATAATTCATAATTTTCTGAGAAATTTCCTAAGCCTAGCTTCTTGATCTTCTGAATTTTCACAGCTTTTATTTAATATTTTGCATTGTTTATTTTAATTCAATTTAATTTGTTTAGCATAATTGAAAAACTCTATAATTTATTGTATAGTCTTGAGTCCTTGTGGAATTCGACCCCTAAGTACTGCATTGACCTCTTAATTTGAGAGAGTAGCTCTAGGGTTAATTTGAGCATATCAATGATGACATGGAATGCTGACATGGATGATGCGTCCGAAGTGGCAAGTCAGCTACCAAACGAACATGTAAATCAGCCTAATTAAATCAGCCTAATTAAATCAGCCATCAAACAAGATTATAACTCAACCGCAACATGAATACTATTACAATAATTAAAAAACAAAAAAATGGCTGTCAAATTCAGCCGCTTAATGTCACAACTCAACTGAAAATTTGTAACTCAGCTGTATCATTTAATAAGTTAGCCGTAACTGGAATGATATTCTAATAATTAATCTTTTGCTATTAAGTTAGCCGTAAAATGACCGAATTGTCCGATAAATCAGCTGATGACGGCTGAGTTATAAGGCTTAACCATAACTCAGCCGTAACGACATCTCATAAGTCAGCCGTTGTTCATAACTCAACCAGCCAGAAAAAGTTAATTCAGCCGTGTCATAGTGATAACTCAGCCAATTTGACAACTCAACCATCAAGTGAAAACTCAGCCGTAAGGACGGCTGAGCCAGATTTCATTAAGTCGGCCGTAACGCTTGGCTGAGTTATGCTCTAAATCAGCCGTCTGCTCTAACTCAAATATCTTTTTTTATAAATCAGCCGCAACATACCATAACTCAGCCATCATTACCTCTATAACGCGTTACGGCTGAGTTATTTAATATACGTCAGCGATATCTGACGTGGCGTCTGATGTGACAATGATATTTTTGTAATTATGTTTTTTCCTGTAACATAAAAAGGGCACGCTGGGTATTTTGAAAATACCCGAAATATCCTAGTAATAAAAAAAAGTTTTGTATGATTCTGATAATATTACCTAAAATATATAACATCTGAGTAAAACTCCCATAAATATATTACAACTTTTTTTTTTGCTAATTATTTGAATAAGTATATTACAAATTATGGTTGTTGTTGGTATCCGAATTCACATTCGAATATGGTCCCGGGGCAAAAACATTATAATCAGTAAAACTAACAAAATTAATTCGTATCAACAATATAAAATCAATATTTAAGAGTTATTTACGATGAACATTTTTCTTGTGGGTATTGTTTAATTAGAACAATACTTGGGTTTACCCCTAGGGGTGAACTTCTCCATTCACTCCCTTATAAAATAAAGAAATAAAATCTGTATACATTATTATAAAATTAAAAAACTTAAACCGCTCTTTAATAAACACAAACCGACACATATAAAATCTAAACCCTAACCATCTCATTTGTGAACCCAAACCGATATATAACTTTGTTCTACTTGTAAAATATAAACCCTAACATCTCATTTGTGAACCCAAACCGACATATAATTTCGTTCTAATTATGAAATCTAAACCCTAACATCTCATTTGTGAGCCCAAACCGACATATAATTTTATTCTAGTTGTAAAATCTAAACCCTAACCATCTCATTTGTGAACCAAAACCCACATATAATTTCGTTTTAATTGTAAAATCTAAACCATAACCACTTCATTTGTAAACCCAAACCGACATATAATCTTATTCTAATTTTAAAAATCTAAACCAAGCCAATATTTAACTTTCCTTAATTAAAAGTATACAGAATTTGTTTCCTTAATTTGTTTGTTTTTTAATTTAATTTTGATTTATTTTTAAAATGAAATATTAGATGGAAGATTCTGATTAGCTGAGAGAAGAGGGGGTGAAGGGAAAGGTTCACCCCTTTGGGTGAACCTAAGTATTTTTCGTTTAATTAGGACTTTTTTCCTGTGCTTACAGATTTAGAGGGTGTTATTGGATTCTAATTTATGAAGATTTTTGAAGAGTTTAACAAAATCATTAAAAGTAAATAAGTGAAAGATTGTTAAAGATTGCTAGAGAGTTTTGTTGATTAGTTTTCTAAAATTTTGTAAAGTACTCCAAACAATCTCTGTATTTTGGTGATACTTTCCATGATTTTATTTTGTAAAGAAAGTGTCTAAAATCATGAACCAGTAACATAATAATTGAATTCATTAACAATCCTAGATTCTTTTGTTTTAATTGAATAACAAAAAACTTTTAATGACTTTATAAAAGTCTGAATCCAATAACCCAAATTTGTTAAGATTTTAAATGACTTTTTACAAATTAGAAACTAAGGGGGTGGTATTGGTTTGAGATTTATGAAGATTTTTGAAGAGTTCAACAAAATCATTAAAAATGAATAAGTGAAAGATTGTTAAAGATTGATAGAGAGTTTTGTTGATTAGTTTTCTAAAATCTTGTAAAGTTCTCCAAACAATCCTTGTATTTTTATAATACTTTTCGTGACTTTATTTTGTAAAGAAAGTGTCTAAAATCATGAACCAATAACATAATAATTGAACTCATTAACAATCCTATATTCTTTTGTTTTAATTGAATAACACAAAACATTTACTGACTTTATAAAAGTCTGAATCCAATAACTCAGATTTGTTAAGATTTTAAATGACTTTTTACAAATCACAAACTAATAACACTAAACTTTAACAGAGTTTAACAAAATCTTGATCTAATAACAACAGATTCTACATAACATTTAAAATCTTTAAAACTCTATTCAAATCTTAAACCAATAACCCCCACTAATAATACTAAACTTTAACAGAGTTTAACAAAATTTTGATTTAATAACAACCAATTCTACATAACACTTAAATTTCAAACAAATACCCCTACCCCCACGTAGTCATTTTCCAAACGAGTAAAAGACATATTTACCCTTCTCAACATCGATCTTGCTTCTCTGTCTCACTATTTTCTCAGTTTCTGCAATGACCGGTGGGTGATGACAGATCTCAATTCTTGATTCTCTCTCGTCACTATACACTCTGAAAAGAAGATCTGCATTACGACTTCCGGATTTGTGATTTCGATTCCGGAAAGAACATCATGACCAGTGACTATGACCTCCATCATTCAATACAAAGCTCCAAAGCTAATCCTGCAATTCCCAAGGTGTGTGACGGATTCTGAATTCTGAATCTATTTTCATTCCTTTGTGCTATTTTGATGGAAGAAAAGAAGGATTTGAAGCGTCTGTTTTTGGGTATGTGTTAATTGACTAACATTGTATCATCTTTTCTGATTGAATCGATAAATTTTGTTTCATCTTCTCCGACTAATATCCCATATTCATGAATTGCTTATAATTCTTAAGCTTGTCTTGTGAATTGCTTCAACATCTTCACGTTTTCTTCTTTAAATTTCCCTTGGGTTCACCATTTTCTAGTTTTCTTAGGGTTTAATTTAGATTGCAAAGGAGGAAGACTAAGATTCACAATCCGTTTTAGTTTTCCCCTCGGGTTCACCATTTACTAGTCTTCTTAGGGTTTATATTACATTGCAAAGGAGGAAGACTAAGATTCACAATCCGTTTTAGTTTATTTCCTTGGGTTCACACCATTTACTAGTCTTCTTAGGGTTTAATTGCCATTGAAGTACACCTTGTGTATAGTTTGTATCTCTGTAGTATTGTTATGTGTCTTTACATATGTACTTCAAGTTTTATGTTGAAAGGAGTTGGTTCTGAATTTTGTTGGACCACGAATAGAAACACAAGATGAGTATAGGTTTGCATTAATATTTTATAATGACCTCCATAAAATATGTAGAATTTATTGATATCATATGCCTCTTTGTTTCATTCTTCTGTTGATCCTACAGGTGTTACCATTTTTGATTGTTAGAGTTAGTAGGTTTATAGTTTTCTGGATATAAAGTAACCCACCATGTTGTTAAGGAGTCGATTGTTAGCCTCCGTAGATAAAGTTTTGCTATGTTACTTAGTGAATACATATTTTGTTTCTATATTGTGGATATGCTTAGTTTCTAAGTACACTTTTGTTATGTAGTTCAGCTTTTCGATCTTCTGTATATAATTTCCTATGTTATCCTTCGATAGTTAAAGTTTTCTTTGTGGTTTATTCGGTGTGTTTCTAGTGTTCGTTTTATATGATTAGTTTGGGTTCCCTTAATTTAATATATTCTTAGGGTATAGAATAGTTCTGGATAAGGGTATATTTCTACCCGTACTATAAGGAAAGTGTATATTTCTACCTAGATAAAAGAGCAGTGTATTATCCAACCTAAACTCTAATACAAATCAAATTTACTATCCAGACTTTGCAGCGTTATCCATAATCCTACATTGACACAAACACTGTTATTCAACTGTTAAATATGAGTGAGTCATATTACACGTAAGCAATGATGTGTCCAAAATTTTTTTGTCTCGAAAATTTAAAACGACGTTGTTTACTCCGAAAGCGTTTTGATTTGGGGGAAAAATCTTAAATTAGGGTTCTTTTTTTATTTTTTATTTTATTTCAAGATTCTTTTGTCTCGCCTTCTCTTTCTATGCTTGGCGAAGGCGTTTATGCTTCTCAATTTCAAAGAAATCAAATGGATAATCAAAAAAGAGGTTTCCCCAAGAGATGTCAATGTGGAGAACCTGTTGTATTGAAGACATCGACGACTGCTAAAAATCCCGGAAGATTTTTTCATGGGTGTCTGTTTGGAAGGGATGGGGTAAGTGTGATTCTCTCAATTTTGTTGTATACTTTGGCTGTGTCTGCAATTAAAAGTCTGTAAATGTCACAGAATTGGTATCATACATTTAAATGGACCGATACGTCTATGGTCGAAGAGATCGAGGACTTGATTGAGAAAGTGGAGAACATTGATGGAGCTGCAATGACATTGCAGAAGGGCGTCAATGCTTGTGAATCTCAGATTGATACTCTCACCATGGAGATGCGTGTGCATTTGGATGTGGTTGAGAAGGAGGCCAGAGAGATGAAAATGCAACTAAGAAGCTTGAAGAACATTGTTGGCTTTGTTATGGTAATGGTTTTGTTTTTCATGTGTATGTATTGAATATGTGAGTTAAAATGTGGTTGTATGAGAGTAACTAGAAATGCTGCTTTGTATGGATGTTTGAGACAAATCTAGCTTGTAAGACTGTTTGTTTGTATGAAAGGTAATGGAAAAAGAACAAGACATATGACATTGCTCAAACCCAATCCAACTGTGATAGAATCCAAAATAGACCGAGACATTTGGTTGTGGTACATGTCACAAAACAGACCATGAAATCAAAAGACATTGTGTTGTTACATGTCCCCAAAAACAGACCATGACATCAAAAAGAGAAAAATAAATAGTCCTAGATGGCTTCATACTTCAAGCTTCCAAACCCACAAATGTCATGCTTGATCCTAAGTTCTCTAAAGTTCCTGTCAGAAAAACAAAAAAATCTAACATTACAACACAACATAATCTGAATATTTAATATGAGAATAAGAAGATTGAAACCTGATATTAGTCTTGTGTTGGTTGACTTGGTCCTCCTTCATCTGCCGATGGCTTAGTCTTCTTCTTCTTCTTAGGTGGCATATACTTCTTCATAGCTCTTTACCAATTCCAAATTTGCTTCATACTCTTTCGTCGTATAACTTTCAGCTACTTGCCAAAAGAGCTTCTTCATGTCACCTTGATGGGGAAATATCTTCTTTAGGTTCCCATAGATGTGTCTAGCACACATTCTATGTTCAACATAAGGTAACTCTCTTTCCACTGCATGCAATAAACCCTCTAAAAGCAAAACAAAGATATAGTAGTTAAATCATGCATGTCATTTTACATGTTCTAAAGCCTAGTACAGGTTGGAGATATACCTTTTGCCTATCAGATATGATAGTAAACCCTTGACCCTCCTGTAGATTGAAATCAACCTTCAGCTTTTCTAGGAACCATACCCAATTGTCTTCATTTTCTACATCAACAATGGCCCAAGCGATGGGATACATTCCATTGTTAGCATCCCTCCCCACAGCAGCCAACAATTGTCTCTTAAGTGTGCATTTCATAAAACAACCATCCACTCCAAAGATAGGACGACACCACATAGACCACATCTTGTGAATGCCAGCAAAACACACATAGAATCTATGGAAGATCTTTGATCTATCATCATCAAGCAATGTGTCTAGCACTATTGTTGATTGAGGGTTAGATCTAGCAAAATATCAAAATGAAAACCTAGTTAACAGATTGGAAAACACTTGTCAAATTTAAAATTTCAGTAATAAAAGAAGAACTTATTGAAGAAGTGCTAAGTGGTAATCTTCCAGCCTAGAAAATTGCTCCTTGTGATCATGGTCGATGCTTACTATCTACAGCTTTTTTCTTAGCATATTTACACTTGTCTATGCTTACTATCAGATTGTAGTTCTTCTCAATCTCTTATTGTATCCATTTTGGTCCATAATCAGGATCAACTCTGATATCATCCAAAAACATCTTGCAAATCACATGTGCTTTCAATATCTTACAATAGTTATCATAAGAGCAGCTGTGATGATCTTCAAAAGTTTTCACTTTCCACTTTCCAACGCACTCCTCATAAGAACAGTAGATATACCATGGACAAGGCTGTTTAGTCCCACACACAGCCGCTGACTTGTCTTTCCCCCATCTACTTATCTTTATGTTACAACCCTCTTTTAATGCATAAGCTACTAAAGCTTCTTTGAACTCCTCTAGACTATCAAATACTTTATCTATCTCCAGCTGACCACTACCTCGTTTGTATCTAACCAAATTCTCCTCTTCTTCTTCACCATCAGAGTTAGGAGGTGTGTTATGATAATCAAAATCCTCATCCTCATCAACAAAAGAAGCCACATTCCTTTCAACCCGGATCTCTTCTTCACATGGCTCAGATGACTCGATATCATTAGGATGCTCTGTTGAGTTCACCAAAAAAACATTCATCACTCCAGTCCATCTGCCCACATCACACATCCTCTTAAAACTCAAATCCGCAGACCTCAATCTCTTCCTTTCCTTATGCTCTTCAAAAGGGTACTTATACCACATGTTTTGGCCATATAATCCCTCCCCTAACTCCGCCGACAACTTGGTGAAAAACTCTTCTGGTTTACATTCTATAGCTATGTCTTTACCATTGAGATAACCAACATCTCCTACATGATTCTTCACCCAATACCCTCCAAAATTCACAACAAATGTTACATGATCCGGATTGCTGTCAACAAAAAAAATTATACAAAGTTTCAAACATTCAAGCATTTAATCAAACACTTAGTGTGCAGTAAACAAATACGACTCTTTTAACATAAAACTTCAAATTATTGTCTCCAAATATCTACAGTATGCAACTATTAAACAAAAAGAAGACAAAATACAAGATTCAATACCAAAAATTGAAGCAATGTTTGTGATTTACGAACTAAAAATACCTCATTTTCGTTTCTGTAGAAACAATTGTGGGTAATGCTAACAACTCCTTCGATTCACGCCTTGTTTCCTCTACACTTATCCCTCGCAATTAACTTCAGTCCGTGTTCTCCATTTTCGCCAAGCAGAGAAAGAGAAATAGAGACAAAAGAATCGTGAAAAAAAAGAACCCTAATTTAAGATTTTTCCATTAAATCAAAATGACGTCGTTTGAGCTTTTGGAGTAAACGACGTCGTTTTGAGTTTTCGAGACAAAAAATTTGGACACATCATTGCTTACGTGTCATATGACTCACTCATATTTAACCGTTGACTAACAGTGTTTGTGTCAATGTAAGATTATGGATAACGCTGCAAAGTCTCGGTAGTAAATTAGATTTGTATTAGAGTTTAGATTGGATAATACACTGCTCGTCTGTCCAGGTAGAAATATACACTTTCCAAATAGTACAGGTAGAAATATACCCTTTTCCCTTCTGGATAGTATGTGTGTGTTTATGTTATATGTTTGGGTTGCTTCGGTCCCAGTTTTTCTTACGGTATAATGTTGTTTGTTAAGTGTACGTATTCAAATTGTAACTCCTTTTATAACTTTCAAGTCGCTCCTTATTATTTTGCTTCTTCTGTAGGATTATGAGGCATCCACCATTGCTCAAGCTCTAAAGGTTAATGAATATGTCACCAAGTTTGGACATGTACATATGGTGCAATAAATCTTCAAATAGAGATACTGAAACTTTGCAGTTTCAATTAATCTGTTTTTCAAAGTGAATGCTTCGCCTGTTTTATAAGAGACAAAAATTTTGCACTTTCGATTAATCTTACGCTGTTTTTCGATTACTCTGCTTTGTGAAGTAAACAAACTGGTACACACTATCACCAAATCCCGCGTATCAACAACAACGGCACAACTGTCATTTTGATTCACCAAAAATGCTAAAGGAATATTTGTATTCTAACACACTTTTGTAAAAAAATAACATTCTAACACACTTTTGGATCACAACACACTTTTCTTATGGTTATTGCTTGTTTTTCGACGTTGGAAACACGTCCAAGGTGACTAAACCGGTCCGCATATCAAGTGGGACTCACATCGAATGATCCATTGAGTCTTCAAAAAGGGATATACTAATAGATGCGATCGTACAAGCACTAATGCACTGGATCCCATCAAAACTCTGAAGTTTGAAGCTGAACACCAAGTTCCGTAAGCAGGGAAGTGAGCCAACGGAGTTCAACAATTGTATTCGCAACAGCTCTGTATTCTGCTACGGTGGAGGAGCGAGCGACGCCTTTTGGCTTCTTAGAGGACCAAGCAACAGGAGTAGAACCCAGATAAATAAGGTAGGCGTTGGTGGCCAAAGACGGATATATGCGATTGCATGGGATATACTAACGGATGCGATCATACCAGCATAAATGCATCAGATCCCATCAGAACTCCGCAATTATCCGTGTTTGGGCGAGAGTAGTACTAGGATGGGTGACCTCCCGGGAAGTTCCGTGTTGCATCCCTCCCCTCTTTTTTTTTTTGGTTGTTTTAGCAAGACTATAGTACATAGAGAACGTCGTAACTTTCACGCTGTGAGGAACCACGCAACCCATAATACCTTTTTGAAGAGCCCCAAGAGAGCTTCTGGCAAGGCAATGGGTCTGCGTGCCATTGGACCATTCTAGAGGGCAAATTTTGAAGTTTGAAGGCATTTAAGATGTTTTTTTTTGTGATCCCGACACAATTAGTTACGGGTCCAAAAAAGTGTTTGGACATGGTTATCGCTTGTTTTTCGACGTTGGAAGCACGTCCAAGGTGACTAAACCGGTCCGCATATCAAGTGGGACCCACATCGAATGATCCATTGAGTTTTTTAAAAATGGATATATGCGATTGCATGGGATATACTAACGGATGCGATCATACCAGCACTAATGCACCGGATCCCATCAGAACTCTGCAGTTAAGCGTGCTTAGGCGAGAGTAGTACTAGGATGGGTGACCTTCCGGGAAGTCTTGTTGTTGCATCCCTCCCTCTTTTTTTTTTTGGTTGTTTCGCAAGACTATAGTACATAGAGAACGTCGTAACTTTCACGCCGTGAGGAACCACGCAACCCATAATACCTTTTTGAAAAGCAACAAGAGAGCTTCTGGCAAGGCAATGGGTCTTCGTGCCATTGGACCATTCTCGAGTGCAAATTTTGACGTTTGAAGGCATTTAAGATGTTTTTTGTGATCCCGACGCAATTTGTTACAGGTCCAAAACAGTGTTTGGACATAGTTACCGCTTTTTTTTCGACATTGGAAGCACATTCAAGGTGACTAAACCGGTCCGCATATCAAGTGGGACCCACATCGAATTATCCATTGAGTTTTTAAAAACGGATATATGCGATTGCATGGGATATACTAACGTATACGATCATACCATCACTAATGCACCGGATCCCAACAAAATTCCGCAGTTAAGCGTGCTTGGGCGAGAGTAGTACTTGGATGGGTGACCTCCCGGGAAGTTCTCTTGTTGCATCCCTCCCCCTTTTTTTTTTTTTTGGTTGTTTCGCAAAACTATACTACATAGAGAACGTCGTAACTTTCACGCCGTGAGGAACCACGCAACCCATAATACTTTTTGAAAAGCCCCAAGAGAGCTTCTAGCAAGGCAATGGGTCTACGTGCCATTGGACTATTCTCGAGGGCAAATATTGACGTTTGAAGGCATTTAAGATGTTTTTTTTGTGAACCCGACACAATTAGTTACGGGTCAAAAACTGTGTTTGGACATGGTTATCGCTTGTTTTTCGACGTTGGAAGCACGTCCAAGGTGACTAAACCGGTCCGCATATCAAGTGGGACCCACATCAAATGATCCATTTAGTTTTTAATAACGGATATATGCGATTGCATGGGTTATACTAACATATGCGATCATACCAGCACTAATGCACAGGGATCCATTCAGAACTCTGCAGTTAAGCGTGCTTGGGCGAGAGTAGTACTAGAATGTGTGACCTTCTGGGAAGTCCTCATGTTGCATCCATCCCCTTTTTTTTGTTTCTTTTTGGTTGTTTCGCAAGACTATAGTACATAGAGAACGTCGTAACTTTCACGCCGTGAGGAACCACGCAACCCATAATACCTTTTTGAAAAGCCCCAAGAGAGCTTCTAGCAAGGCAATGGGTCTACGTGCCATTGGACCATTCTCGAGGGAAAATGTTAACGTTTGAAGGCATTTAAGATATTTTTTGTGATCCTGACACAATTAGTTACGGGTCCAAAACTGTGTTTGGACATGGTTATCGCTTGTTTTTCGACGTTGGAAGCACGTCCAAGGTGACTAAACCGGTCCGCATATCAAGTGGGACCCACATCAAATGATCCATTGAGTTTTTAATACCAGATATATGTGATTGCATGGGATATACTAACGAGTTCGATCATACAACCACTAACGCACCGGATCCCATCAGAACTCCGCAGTTAAGCGTGCTTGGGCGAGAGTATTACTAGGATGGGTGACCTCCCGGGAAGTCCTGTTGTTGCATCCATCCCCCTTTTTTTTTATTTTTATTTTTTATTGAGGAACCATGCAACCCATAATACCTTTTTGAAAAGCCCCAAGAGAGATACTCGCAAGGAAATGGGTCTTCGTGCCATTAGACCATTCTCGAGGGCAAATTTTGACGTTTGAAGGCATTTAAGATGTTTTTTTGTGATCTCGACACGATTAGTTACAGGTCCAAAACTGTGTTTGGACATTGTTATCGCTTGTTTTTCGACGGTTGAAGCATGTCCAAGGTGACCAAACCGGTCCGCATATCAAGTGGGATCCACATCTAATGATCCATTGAATTTTAAAAATCGGATATATACGATAGCATGGGATATACTAACGGATGCGATCATACCATCACTAATGCACCAGATCCCTTCAGAACTCTGCAGTTAAGCTTGCTTTCGCGAGAGTAGTACTAGGATGAGTGACCTCTCGGGAAGTCCTCGTGTTGCATCCATCCCCCCCCTTTTTTTTTTGGTTGTTTTGCAAGACTATAGTACATAGAGAACATTGTAAATTTCACGCCGTGAGGAACCACACAACCCATAATACCTTTTTGAAAAGCCCTAAGAGAGCTTCTGGCAAGGCAATCGGTCTACATGCCATTGGACCATTCTTGAGGGAAAATTTTGACGTTTGAAGGCATTTAAGATGCTTTTTTGTGATCCCGACACAATTAGCTATGGGTCCAAAACTGTGTTTGGACATGGTTATCGCTTGTTTTTCGACGTTGGAAGATCGTCCAAGGTGACTAAACCGGTCCGTATATCAAGTGGGATCCACATCAAATGATCCATTGATTTTTTAAAAACGGATATATGCGATAGCATGGGATATACTAACGGATGCGATCATACCAGCACTATTGTACCGGATCCCATCAGAACTCCGCAATTAAGCATGCTTGGGCGAGAGTAGTACTAGGATGGGTGACCTCCCAGGAAGTCCTCATGTTGCATCCCTCCCCTTTTTTTTTTTTTTTTTTGGTTGTTTCGCAAGACTATAGTACATAGAGAACGTCGTAAATTTCACGCCGTGAGGAACCACACAACCCATAAAACCTTTTTGAAAAGCCCCAAGAGAGCTTCTGGCAAGGCAATGGGTCTGCGTGCCATTGGACCATTCTCGAGGGCAAATTTTGACGTTTGAAGGCATTTAAGATGTTTTTTTGTGATCCCGACACAATTAGTTACGGGTACAAATCTGTGTTTGGACATGGTTATCGCTTGTTTTTCGACGTTGGAAGCACATCCAAGGTGACTAAACCGGTCCGCATATCAAGTGGGACCTACTTCGAATGATCCATTGAGTTTTTAAAAACGGGTATATGCGATTGTATGGGATATAATAACGGATGCGATCATACCAGCACCAATGCACCGGATCCCATCAGAAGTCCGCAGTTAAGCATGCTTGGGCGAGAGTAGTACTATGATGGCTGACCTCCCAGGAAGTCCTCGTGTTGCATCCCTCCCTTTTTTTTTTTTTGGTTGTTTTGCAAGACTATATTACATAGAGAACGTCGTAACTTTCATGCCATGAGGAACCATGCAACCCATAATACCTTTTTGTAAAGCCCCAAGAGAGCTTCTGGCTAGGCAATCGGTCTACGTGCCATTGGACCATTCTCGAGGGCAAATTTTGACGTTTGAAGGCATTTAAGATGGTTTTTTTTTGTGATCCCGACACAATTCGTTACGGGTCCAAAACAGTGTTTGGACATGGTTATCGCTTGTTTTTCGACATTGGAAGCACGTCTAATGTGACTAAACCGGTCCACATATTAATTGGGACCCACACCGAATGATCGATTGAGTTTTCCAAAAAGGATATATGCGATTGCATGGGATATACTAACTGATGCAATCATACCAGCACTAATGCACCAGATACCAGCACTAAGGCATTTAAGATGTTTTTTGTGATCCCGACACAATTAGTTATGGGTACAAAACTGTGTTTGGACATGGTTATCACTTTTTTTTTTACGTTGGAAGCACGTCGAAGGTGACTAAACCGGTCCGCATATCAAGTGGGACCCACATCGAATGATCGATTGATTTTTCGAAAAAGGATATATGCGATTGCATGGGATATACTATCTGGTGCGATCATACCATCACTAATGCACCAGATCCCATCCAAACTACGCGTTTAAGCGTGCTTAGGCAAGAGTAGTACTTGGATGGGTGACCTTCCGGGAAGTCCTCGTGTTGCATCCATCCCCCTTTTTTTTTTTTGGTTGTTTAGCAAGACTATAGTACATAGAGAACGTCATAACTTTCACGCCGTGAGGAACCACGCAACCCATAATACCTTTTAGAAAAGCCCCAAGAGAGCTTCTGGCAAGGCAATGGGTCTTCGTGCCATTGGAGTATTTTCAAGTGCAAATTTTGACGTTTGAAGGCATTTAAAATGTTTTATTGTAATCCTGACACAATTAGTTACGGGTCCAAAACAGTGTTTAGACATGGTTAGCACTTGTTTTTCGACGTTGGAAGCACGTCCAAGGTGACAAAACCTCATGTGAGCACGGGACCAGAACCTGACCAAGATGCACCAGACGTGACCGAGACGCCTGACCGAGATGCACCGGACGCGACCGAGACGCACCAAGGATGAAGGCACCATAGTCACTATAGCGAGGAATCGTACTCTTTTCCCTCACTCCGGGTTTTCCCATGTGGTTTACCGGAGGAGATTTTAACGAGGCGAGGAGCTTAGTGTAAAGCGTTTGAAGCCAAGTCGTTCTCCACGCCAAGGCCGAAGACGGTTTTCTATCTTTACTTATGCTATGCTTTTTGATTTGAACTCTAGAACCTTCTTTTTGTAACGTTAAGTAGAGTGTTTTTGGTTATGTTTGAATCACATAAGGAGCGACGTGTTCTATTTCAAAGAGAAAACGTCAAAGGACAAGTGTGCGGACCATTGCTAGTCTGCGTGTCCTTAAGCCTCTCTTAAACCTAGCTATTTAAACCCTCTCTTATCTATCTTGTAGCCTCAGACTTGAATGAAATTAAAACATTTCCAAAGAGAGATTCTTTGACTCTTTTCTCACTCCTTTCTTTAGATCAATCCGGGATCGATCTACCGGGAGAACCCTAGCGACTTCAAACCGGGTTCACCGTTGTTAGCCTGACCGTATCGTGTGGAGAGCCATTCCTCACGTGTCGTCGTTCGATCCACCGTCGCTTCCATCAACTCGCATCCACTCGCAATTCATCCACGCTTCGCATTGCAACCTTCCCCAACCTCCGACGTTCCACATCGAAGCCGTTCGACCAATTCGCGGCCAAAGCTCGAAACTTTCAAACCGTTCTTTGGATTGTTCTCATCTTTCGTTTCTGTCGTTGGTTTCCTCCCTAGAGATGTCTCACCACGCCTTGACCGAGGAAAGTTGCTCCTAGGACGAACGGCCCGAGAGCGTTCCTTATCGACCGTACCGCAAGGCATCCGTCGATCGCATCAAAACCGGTCCGCATATCAAGTTGGATCCACATCGAATGATCCATTGAGTTTAAAAAAATGAATATATGCAATTGCATGGGATATACTAACAGATGTGATCGTACCAGCACTAATGCACCGGATCCCATCAGAACTCCGCAGTTAAGCATGCTTGGGTGATAGTAGTACTAGGATGGGTGACCTCCCGAGAAGTCCTCGTGTTGCATCTGATAGATAGGTTTTCACCCAGGGTATCAATTCCCTATGCAGTTGTAGTACAAAGGGTTATCAATCCAAATGGTTGTTAATTGCTAGCAGGAAGGATCTGATCAGAATAGTGCAAGTCAAGCCAAGCAAATAGGGTTTTAGACTAACAATCCTAAAGTAATAAAAGAAAAGAAAGTAAACAAAGAACCACACGACCTAAGCACTCGATGCAAGCATTCGAGTACAGGATCGAGTGGGGTGATCGAGTAGGCAAATGAAATATGAACAACTCGAGGGGTTACTCGATGCAGGTTATCGTGTACCTGATCGGGTAAGAGATCGAGTGATGAAAAAAAATGCAAGCAATTAAAATACGAAAGCTTCTAAGGATGGGGTAATCGAATCCTAAGTATTCTTGACTAGTACAGATGCCTTACATTCCTCAAGCAAATATTTCCTAGACAATGAATCTCTAAAATCTTGTTAACACACTCTGGCACTAGAAACAATCAACCTTGATCACTCCCCTACCCAACTCTCGTTGGAGAAACATGACCAAGCATGCATTACCGATCAAGAAAACAAAATCATCTATCCCATCCCTAGAAACTTTACTACACTACTCGGACATAATAACAAGAAACATAACAACAAATAAGAATGAAAATTGCATTATAATAAACGGTAGAGTAGAGTAGAAAGAATACAAGATAGAAATCTAAAGGAAATGATAAAAAGTTATGAAATAAAATCTAAAACAAAAGGGAAAAGTGTTTGAGTCGCTCAGTTCTCTCACAGAAGCTCTCGCTCTCTGGTTTGAGGGTCTGCGGTGTGCTCGTTTGCGAGCTAGGAGAGGATGGGTTTATATATGGAAACCCCTTTGACCTAGCTTCCAAGACCTGCCCGATGGTCTACTCAATGGAGTACACGAGGGTGAGGTCGGGTTACACCTCGGGTAGATCTTCGGGTGTTCTTCTTGCTCTTAGATCCTCCTCATTCGTGTTGGGGTTCGGACTTGTTCTTCCAGCTCGATGGCTCCTTTGGGTACATGCTCGGGTTTGTCCTTGTTTTTCCCCATTTTTGGCTCTTTAGCACCTGTTTTCATCCAAAACATGCAAATGCGAAAATGCAACACCCGAAATGGTGTAAAAGTGAATTCCTACAATTAATGACCTAAAAATGCTAAGTTTTAGGTATGAACAATGCAAAATATGGACAAAAAAGGATGCTAAAAACATGCAAATTAGAGAGTTATCATACTCCCAAACTTAAATCTTGCTAGTCCTCTAGCAAAGAAGTAGGAGGGTTCGGTTTGAAAACGGGGACTCATAACCTTAATATACTAAGCGAAGGATTCAAGCTATAGTCCTTAAAGATAGTTTAATGGTGCTAAGATCAATCAACATACTTACAAATATTTTTCTATGCTTATTACCATTCATCGATCTAGTTCAACCTCCAACTAAAGATAGAGAACATCTCTTTCACATTAAATTAAGTGTTTGGCGAATTCTTGCAAATGGAAGGTGAATCAAGCTCAATCGGTTTCAAGGGTAAGACTTTTTAGTAAGGTGGTTTCAAACAAATTCTTTGGATGGTTTTCTCTCAAAAGAAGGAATGATAGACAGTTGTGAAAACTATCTAAGACTGAGAACAATTTGGGCATACAAAGCTTAACTCTTGATGATCTACCCTTTTCTCATTCACTC